>NC_133344.1:33824587-34124587 GCF_030506205.2 Paramisgurnus dabryanus
TAATTCTATAACTCAATCCGTTTAACATTGAACAGAAAAATCTTAGCAAAACCATTTTGTCCTTTATACACGTTTTGTAAAACCACAGCTGCTATTGCATTAAGTATTTGTGCAACAACAAGCTCCAACTTCAACATGAAACAAATGAACACAACATTACTTATATTTAATATATATATATATATATATATATATATATATACACACACACACATATATACATATATATACACACATATATAAATATACATATATATACATATACATATACATATACATATATATATATATATATATATATATATGTATATATATATATATATATATATATATATATATATATATATATATATATATATATATATATATATATATATAAAAATAAATAAATATATATAAATAAATAAATAAATATATTATATATATATATATATATATATATATATATATATATATATATATATATATAATATATTTATTTATTTATATATATTTGATCAATATTTGTTTTTACTAGGATCAAACCCATGAGCTTTGTGCTGCAAACGCATTGCTCTACTGATTGAGCTCAGGAGCAACCATCAGGTTTACAGGCTTATTTTTTCTGGTGGATGATAAAATTGTTACTAACTTGACTTGGGCATGTTGGTCCAAGCTGTCCATTTATGGTCATTAGCTGTTACATGCTGGTCCAGATGGTTGATCAGCTGGAATACCAGCTGGTCAGGCTTAGGTCGACCTGGTAGACAATCTTGATCAAGCTGAGTGGAGCTGGTAGTTCACCGCAGGCAAGCAACAAATCAGCCACCATGATTTAAAAATCAAGATTGACCACCATAAGGTCATGCAGGGCTAGTGGTTCAGATTTTGACTTGCCCTGACAACATTTTCAATGGCACCACCACAAATAAAATTGTTGTTTTTATTGTTTTTGAACCATTTATCCTTAAAGGGACCCTCTACTTTTTTGAAAATATGCTTTTTGTCCAGCTCCCCTAGAGTGAAACATTTCATTTTTCCCATTTTGGAATCCATTCAGCCGATCTTCGGGTGTGGTGCTAGCACTTTTAGCATAGGTTAGCATAATTCATTGAATCTGATTAGACCATTAGCATCGCGCAAAAAAAATAACCAAAGAGTTTCGATATTTTTCCTATTTAAAACTTGACGTAGTGATATTACGCAGTGCCCAAAAATAGTCCCCTTGGTTACTTTCAATAGCAGGGGACTATTTTTGGGCATTGCATAATATCACTACGCCTGCTGCAGCCATATTACATCAGCAAAGTCCTTGATTATTACGCCAGAATGTGATTATAGTTCCTAGCCATATCTGCCTAAAAAAACACAACTTTTAATTGGTGTAACTACAGTAGAGTCAAGTTTTAAAAACGAAATAAATGGTTATTTTTAGCACGATGCTAATGGTCTAATCAGATAAGCTATGCTAAAAGTGGTAGCGCCAGACCCTGAGATCAGCTGAATAGATTCCAAAATGGTAAAAATCAAATGTTTAACTCTAGGGGAGCTGGAAAATTAGCATATTTTCAAAAAAAGTGGAGTGACCCTTAAGAACTACTAGCCTACCTTATAAATTTAAAATATTGTTAAATGCATAAATAAATACAATAGAACAAACATACAAATGAAGTAAGCACTTCACTCACTTAAGACATAATAAACAATGTTTACGAGCATAATTGCAGCATTTTGTGCTCTGTCTGAACCATTTGCGCGTATTTGTCTGACGTCTTTAATTGTGTCTTTCTAAGTGACTACTGCGGATATGTTAAAAACAAAACATGTCATCTCGGTCGCGTCTTTTTTGCTTGAATATCTAAATTAGCAAGGCATAACACATGTCCACATGATTGGCTTTCGTGACGGTGCAGCACAGGCCTGAACTGGACAGAGCATCGCTCACGCTTACCCCAGGCCATCGGTCACTCCTTACTCTCGAGACCCGTCATGTGACCTTTTCCACAAAAACCACCACGATTATCACTTAACATGGACATACTATAGTTTAAGCAAAACAGCCTAATCTCAAAGGAATTCATAACTGTTTTACAACAAGGCTAATTTGTACAACATGAATTATTCAAAAACATGATAATTAGAAAAAGCAATAATGAAGCCCCATCCCTAATGCATAACGAATGAATGGGATTAACCAAGTTCGTATGAATAAGCCATATCGTAACGCACTTACGAATTACCATAAGATTGTTTTGGAGCAAAATACACACAATCGTATACATTTATGCATTTGGCAAACACTAATATCTAAAAAAAACTTTCAGTGCATATATGAAATACAGTTTTAATTAGTATGCGTGTTCCCGGGTATTGAACCCACAACCGTTTTGCTGCTAACACACAATGGAGCCAACACCAACTGAGCTAGGGGTAACACAAACATTTGCGCCAATAAGAAACTATACAACTGTCAGAGAGAGACGATGCAAAAAAAGGCCACGTTCCAGGATTAAGTCGATCACATTGTCCCCAACCCCCTGCACCATGTGACCACACAACAACATCAATTAGCTTCAGCAACTCTGACTGATCAATTGGCGGCACAGTAGCTCTTCGTCAAAACAAATAAATCATCAGGTTCAGGGTGATTTCATTCTTACAGGAGCGGCTGCCTGGGGTGGGGCTTCAGTCTGCATCGCATTCCCTGCACTAAAGCCATGAGATAAACACTTTGGAAAGATCATACAGCTGTCACACCAGAATACAGAGACTTGATAGAGTTTCATGAGATGTTTGGAGACTATCATAATATAAAAACTGGTACATCTCAGAGGAAAACTTTTTTCAGTAGTTTCAGAACATTTGAAGAAGTTTTGTTTCATTTAGGTATCTACACTCAAAATTTGGTGCTAAATAGCACTTTAAGCTCATAATTCTTTTTGGTGCTGTATAGCACCTATGAAGGACCATACCGGGGTGATATAGCACCACTATAGCACCAGATATGGTTCTAAATAGCTACAGAGGTACTCCATCGGTGCTATATGGCACTAAAAATGGTTCCTATATGATTATGAGCCAATAACCACTTTTAGTGTTATTTAGCACCGTTTGATTTTAGAGTGAAAGTCTTGGATTTCTTAGTCGCCGATGTTTCTTCAGGAGAAATAAAAAAGAAACACTCAAATACAATACAAAAACAATAACTCGAATGCATTGTATGGAACTGTAAAATGAATGAAGATATTGTTTGTATAGCCAAAATTACACTCTAAAAACAAACGGTGCTAAATAGCACTAAAAGTGGTTCTTGGCTCGTAGTCATAGAGGAACCATTTTAAGTGCAATATTTCACAGATGAAGTACCTGTGTAGAACCATATTGTGCTATGTAGAACCATATGTGGTGCTATATGACCCCAGTTTGGTTCTTCATAGGTGCTATACAGCACTAAAAATGGTCAGCACCACTTGTTTGTGTAGTCTGGATTTGGGTAAATTCAATAAGACATGTTTGAGTTCATATTGAAATCTTCAATATTGGATAGTGACCCAAGCTCCAAAAATTACATCCAGCCATAATAAATAAATAAATAAATAGGGTTATTACATATCATTTATAGTAAAGCAATGTTTTTTTTTTTGTAAAGTTGGACCAACTCTTTCATGAAAACGCGTGTAGCCATAGTTTATAGAGTTAGAAATACAAATGTTTCCTAGGCATGGGCCGTATAAGATTTTAGCGGTATGATAACCTTAAGCAAAAATACCAAAGTTTATGGTTATTTTCAAATGCTTATACAATAACTTTTCAACTAGAAACAATATATATACATATATACACACATATATATATATATATATATAATAGGCATGGGCCGGTTACCGGTTTCAAGGTATATGTATATGTATATATATGTATATGTATATATATGTATATGTATATGTATATATATGTATATGTATATGTATATATATATATATGTATATATTATATATATATATATATATATATATATATATATATATATATATATATATACGTATATATATATATATATATATATATATATATACGTATATATATATATATATATATATATATATATATATATATATATATACATATATATATATATATATACATATATATATATATATATATATATATATATACATATACATATATATACATATACATATATATATATATATACATATACATATACCTTGAAACCGGTAACCGGCCCATGCCTATTATTTACTTACCTACTACTTTAAGTCAAGAGACTGCATGGATTATGAAGGATAGGTGCACTTTTTTGAGCTTTAAAAATGGGGCACTACCCAATGCCATTATAAAGCTGAAATGAGTCAGGATATTATTTAATTTAACTACAATTGTGTTTGGCTAAAAGAAGAAATTCTTATATACCTACGGTGAGTCAAATATGGGCTAATTTTCATTTTGGGATGAACTATTCCTTTAAAAATTTCCAGTTGCTTTCCATTTGATCTCATTGATGTCTGGGATAAATATTATTAGATATTAAAGAGATCTCATTGGATTTTCTTTCTTATGGGATGTTTTTGGTTATGAATTGAATTTCCTGCTTCACTAAGCGAAATGTCCAATTACAGTACAGAAGGAAAATGTGTTGTGGATGCAGATTTCTGTTGACTAGGCCAAAGTCAGCAATTATAATTGCTGGAGTATTCAGGTCTCAAAATCAAAGTGCTTTGGGCTCAGTATTCATGTTTTCATCCATCATAGATCTGTGAAGCCGAGAACTGATAGTTGGATGCATTGGTGTCATGAGAACAGTAATTTCACAGGAACAATATTCTGCAGTCTTCTGTAATGCATGAGGAGTGGGAGTGTTTAGCGATCTGCCATCTTGACACCTGGCACAGCATCTTAAAATATGAAAACCAGAAGCTACTTTTTCAGCAAAACAGCACGTTATATGAGTCAATGTGAGTCAACATGCCCACAATTTTAACCGAACAATGACTATCTATTGTAATCGAGCTTTCAAACAGATGTAATAATCTAATGGGACTGACGTCACCAGAAGAGCCGTATTTGTTTTCAATTGTCGTTGTTTGACCAAACCTTTTCTCATCTTGTCATTCCCCTATTGTTTGGTCAAGAAAACACGAAGGCTTTGTGCTAAAGTGCCGACTTCAGACAGATTTCGTTTGGATTCGCTTTGACGTTTGTGTTAGCCAGCCATACAGCCGATGGGTAATTAATCACCAAGGATAAAATTAAAGTTAAAGATAGGAAATGCTTACAACACAAGTGCTCCTAAAACACGAGTGCCTATCGAGAAACCTGGCAACTAAAAAAGGCAATTGTTTATGTGAAAGTATATCAACAGACAGAGAGGTCTTATGCCACACACAGTCTGTTTTGACCCAATATAAGCTTGTGAATGAAATGTAAACAGGGTGAAATGAGAAAGCTGATCCTGACACCATGTGTCTTTACAAAGAGGAAATACTTTAAACTACTTTTTTTTTTTTAAATGTTCATGTTTACTTGATTAGTCTGAATTAAAGCCTTTCATTGGATAATAAAGACGGCAACATTACTCAACCACGTTCTATAAATGCTGTACATAACTTTTCCCACTTTGATTCACACAGAAGTAAAAGCAAATAGAGTCAGGGATCAAGACCCGACACGGTTAGAGTCGAACCTCTCTCTCCCGCACGAACACCATGAAGCATGTTCACCAACTGGCCACAACTTTAAACATCTCTTCAGTCAACCATTGGCGGACATACAGTATCATGTGTTCAGTATTTTGCCGTTTCCTCATCCACTCAATCTTCCTCGCAGAGCCAGGTGTCTTATACTCTGGGAAAGGAATAGCTGGACTTTTATAAAGCTCGGTGGTGTAAACGCCAGCGTGATTGATGGAGGCTCCCCGCTCTTTCCATTTTCATTTCGACTCACTTTCATCCACTCCGGGTAGCTAAGACAGATTTACATAGAGATCTATGAGCTCACCGCGCACGGACGAAAATTACATCCGTCTTTTAATTTCGCCGGTGACATAAATGTGATCACTGGGCTATTTTTGAACAGGTGATCTCATCGGGCATTAACGGGTAAGGGGGATATCACAGTGAATGTAGCGGGTCAACAAGTAAAACTTAAGCTGTTTAAAATGTCATGGTCACATCCTACATGTGGGGTGATTTTTCACTTGGTTTCATATTGTACCCAAGTATGCTTTAGAGGCCACTGTTAAAAATATACATGTGAACTTAACACATTCATTTGATACAAATAATGCATTTAAAAATATGATGAGAGACTCTTTTCCCCTTTTCAGTTTGGAGTTAGCCAGCGAGAGCTTCAAAAAACAACACTATGGATAAAGATTAGTGGACGCTCTGACGCTCAAATGCATTTTCTGGAATCCTCTCAAGCGGAAGACTGCTATGGGTTTCCGCCTTCTGATTGGTTGCCGCCGAACCGTGTCATAGCTCATTACTATAAAGTTCAGCTAATTTTAACTCTTCTCTATGCCCACACCGTCGCTCTCATTGGCAGTGGTGTGAACGCACAGTTAGCGGTTGCCACAGAAAACAACAAAACTGTAAAAAATAAGCTGTAATTATGCAGCTGGTTTCCAGTAACTTACTGTAAAAGAAAAAAAACTGAATATGTTTTATGTTTCTTTTAACTTTGAACAAACTGTTTCCAGTAAATAACATGAATGTAAAATCTACAGTAAGTTACTGGCAAGCTGCCTGTAATACTGTAATTTCTACAGATTTTTTTACAGTTCGTACCGCGGATATAAAGTCATAACCCACTGCTGTTATAAATACAAATATATTACTAGTTTCGTCCCGCAATGGTTTAGAGGAAAGTTCTGCTTTCTGAGGTATTTTGGTATTGATGTGTGAACATTCTTTGATGGATTCAATTAATTTAGCTTTGTTAAAAGTTGAATGTTACCCCTTACAGCAAGGCTTCCAAAAATTTGTAACAAACAAGCCTTGCTGGTTACAACAGGATGCTGAATACAAGTAAACAAACAAACAAACAAAATATTCATTCAATTCACTCATTTTTTTTTTTAAGGTGAGTGGTTGCAATCAATTTATTTAAGCTACATTTAAACAAAAGTTTTTTTGTTTAGTTTTGTATTTCAAATTTTTTTTTGTTTAAATGTAGCTTTAATAAATTAATTGCGACCACTTAAAATTGAGTAAATTGAATATATAATTGTTTTCAGTGTATTTAGTCCATTGTCAAAGACTGGTAGTTTTGTAAATGTGTACATTCAAACATGTTTGCAACTGTAAATTGAGTGCTAAAAGTTTGAACAACTTAATTATGCAAGTCAATGTAACCTACTGTTTTAAGTTTTGACTTGATAAGTTGACATAACTTGTAATTGTTTAACTTAATTTGTTAATTAAAAGTAACATAAAAATATATGTTGATGTAATATAAATTTGTACAGTGCAGTATTGTGCAAAAAGTGTTAGGTTATAACCATCTTTGCTGTTTTAGCAAAGTTTTATTATCCATCTATAAAACCGGGATTTTTTTCTCCTAGGAGGTTTTTTAACCCCTAGAGAGTCAGCTGACACTGGCTTAACTTATCACTTTCGTCTATACGTTACATTATTACTACGCTCGGTAGTACGGTTTAATAGCCGTTGTATTCTGCTGCTTATGTTATCCATCAATTTTTCTGTGTTTTCTCCTGCATTTATTAATGTAAAGCTGATGTTAAACACTAAACACTTGACACTTTAGCCTTTTATTTAATTTTATCCTGTTTTTAATTACATACAAATCTCTTGTATTCTTATAATTATATATATGATCACTATACCATTGCAAAAACAACAAATCTAATGATGGCATGATGACCTAAGAGTTTTGCATACTACTGTACATACTAGCTATACTACTTTTCTAGTATCAGACATTTATTACTGCATGTGTTTATGGGTATGAGCGCGGGGATTCTGGGATGCTGAGCAGAAGTCCGGGCAGAGAGCTGAGTGGCATCAGCAATCTGACCCCGGAGAAGCGCGGCGTCTCGTTATTTCAGCAAAATCGATACGATTGAAGGGCATTTTGTGTGTGTGCGCTTGTGCATTTTAGGGAGGGGCCGTCCCAGTGCTATGCAGGGCCGGGATGACCTTGTCTAACCTTGGTGTGCATCCCATGAGCAGCTTGCCAACCCATCCCCATGTACCCCAGCCAAACCCTGACAGACAGATCAGAGCATCGATAACAGCCTGCTGCTATCTCACCATCCCCCTTCGGAGCAAAAAGCCTTTTAAACACACACACATGCGCGCACACACACAGAGAGAGACTTCTGTGCTTTATAAAAGCCCTGTGGTCTCGGGCATGCATATTCAACAACAAACATAAAATGTGTTCATAAAATGCAAATACATGACATTACCTACTGTTTTCATGATAATTTCACAAATTAAAGTGGACATAATCATATAATTCTGACTTTTTTCATGTTTAAGTGCTATAATTGGGTCCCCCGTGCTTCTATCAACCTAGAAAAATAGAAAAAAAAAACTAGATAAAAGATCAACCCAGTAACCATTCTCTGCAAACATGTGAGGAAATAGGTAATTGAAATTTGGCTCCCCTTGTGATGTCAGAAGGGGATAATACCACTCCTTAATATGCATTATCCAAATAGCACTGCCATTTAGTGCATCTCATTTGCATTTAAAAGGACACACCCAAAAACGGCACAATTTTGCTCACACATACAAAGTGGTGATTTTAACGTTATAATAAATGATCCGTGAGCTAAAACTTCATATACGTATCTCTTTAATATCTCAGTTGTTTTTCCATAAAAGTAATACAAGCAATGAAAGCAAACAAAGAGCAGAATGAAACTTGTGCATAAGTCTTTTAGAGACTTTACAAAAATGTCTCAGACTGGACTCAGAGGTTTCGAAATGAACACAGCCTAATTATTTGAGCTGTGCAATGCTTACTTTAAATCTCTCACTGCACATCAACAGTTTTTTTCGTGTTTACACGCATAAACAAACAGTCATGAGCGTTCTATTAGTCAGCATGGGGGTGTGGTTTACCTCACATTACTTAATACACACTCCTCAGTAGAACTTACTTGGAAAATGAAACCGGGGGCAGACAGATAAGAGTCGAGTCAGGCTTAAACTCTGAATCATTGTTTTGACTATGCTGAGGACACAGTACTGCAGTAATACTCATGAAGTGTCTGTCTGCTTGAAGAAACACAGACCAAATCATTTACTTGCCTGCTCATCCAGGGAATCCCCAAAGTTTCCTGACAGACAGACAGACATGGTTTAGAATGAACATTTTTCCATCTTTTTCTCATTTGATGTAACTAAAACCAGGAACAGCGGATAATATGCTGAAAAATGTGTTGTTGTCTATGTCTATGTTAAGCAGGCACTTACTACGGTACTTCACCCAGACAATCAGATAGTTTTGTTCAAATCTGAGAGACAGACATAACAGCGTTTCAAGTGTGCAACAACCAACAAAAGCCTTGGCTTGATGTGCAGTGACCTTAAAAACTATTTGGAAACTTAAGCCAAACATTGCATAGATTTTCAGAAATCTCTTCACTTTTCTGAGCTTTCTGCAATGACTTTAAAGCAGCTGGACTCAGGGTTCAGAGTTTTAGTGGATGTATGGGGTCAGGTACACACAGGTGCAATACATCACCTTGACAATTCATCACAGTGTATTTTATTTATATTATAATTTTCTTGTTTTCTGTAATTACCTAAACTTTATTCCCATATCTCTACTGTTTGCTCTAAATCTATTTTAAATAAAGCTGCATTGTAACATAGCAATACAAATATTGTGAATATAATATAATATAATATAATAATGTATTTATAATTTTTTTGTTGGGTAAGGTTACTATAATAGGCTTTATGCCGAGCTGCACTACTTCCTGAACTTCAGCCAGCTCCTTGTTTCCTGTCTGCCATTATTGGACAAACTGATTAATCCAGGTGTGCCTGACCTCAGTATAATCAGACACACCTGGATTAATCAGTTTGTCCAATAATGGCAGACAGGAAACAAGGAGCTGGCTGAAGTTCAGGAAGTAGTGCAGCTGGGCATAAAGCCTATTGCACATACTGTAAAATAAAGTGCAACCTAATTTTAATACCATTGTGACTTTAAACCCAGACACAAATTCCTTCATGCAACCTAGTATAAGCTTAAAATAATACATTATTCTTCTTAAACTTTCTAATTAAAGGCGCAGTGCATGATTTTTGAAAAACACTTTGGAAAAGTGAGTCGGGCCGAGTTCCAAAACACACTTGTAGCCAATCAGCAGTAAGGGGCGTGTCTACTAACCGACATCATTGCCTGGGTTGCGTATGTGTGGGGCGGGTCTATCAAAAGAAGGTCCAGATTCTATTGGGGTAGGGGCGTGTTTGTTTAGATGATTTTAAATATCAACATTGGCTTTCAGAGATCATGCACCCCGCCTTTAAAGGGGTCATGACATGTGTTTTATATTTTATTTTACCATGTTCCCTGAGGTGTACTTATAATATTACAAATTATTTAAGTAATGTATGATCATTTCCACCCTGTTTTTCATCCTCTAATTCAGAAAGTCTGATTTGTATGCTTCCCTTTAGAGCGTTCGGCGTGGCTCGGTGTCCCGCCCCCTTCTATGATTGACAGGCTACATGCTGCAAGTCCCGATGATGTCTGTAGTCCCATCCAGCAAGCTCTTTTAAAAACACTTAAAGCTTTAAAATTCATGAGTGGGGGTATTACTGTGTGTTTCATGTCGTAGAATAAAACGTGAAAATATCTTGGGCTAGTGTTCTTAAAATAAGATCTTATTTGAGGCGTTTAGCCAAAATTTCAGGAGGTTGGAACCATAAGTGCTAAAATGCTTACTAGCTTCTGGGTTTGCCTACAAAAATTTGTCACCCCTGCAGCCTCATTTGTGTCGCTCCCCTTGCTAAATGCGAGTAGGCGGAGCCAACAATATGACAATGTGCTGTGTCTTTTTCTGGGAGGACATTTTTTTTTTATTAATCTTGTCACATCACTAACCCAGCCATCTTTTTTACAGAAAATGATAACATAAATGATTTCGTAATTGAAAAGGAGGGCATTTTAAGCTATGAAACTTGCAGGATGTATTAATGATACTAAGACATGTTATATGTCAAAAGATCAAGACAATATTGATTCCGAATGTCATGACCCCTTTAAAGACATGATCAAATCCATACACAAAGCACATGTACTTTGTTTCACTAGGAAACATTACATGTGCAAAACACGTTCCCGAAGCTCAGGTAGACACACAAATACCGCACCGTCCGGCTCTCATCGAAAACTTCCTCAGAGGCAAACCGGGCTCCCTGTTTTTCACGCTCACAGTGCATATGGCAACTTGATACTGTACTTGCTTAGGGGAAAAATATATCAAATGTATGTGTGTATGTGTGCATATGGCTGTAATCTCCACTGCTGTTATGGTGCGTTTTATTCTCAAAGAGACGAGGCTGCATCTCATCAAACATTCTTCTGTTTCAAATCAGCATTAGCCAAAAGGGATATATGGATGCAACCAGAGCACTGCAGTCTGTGTGTGTGTGTGAATACATCAGGTCATAGGGTAGCTGGGAATATTTGTCTGATTATGTGGAAAAAATTTGGGAGTTTTATGAGAAGGTGAGTAGATGTTGTGGGTGTGTGACTGAAAAGTCAAGTGCTGGTCTGTTGTTAAAGGTCAGATAAGGTACTCGTGCTACGGACATGGACTACCAAAACCCATGCATGATTTTCTCATTATCAAATCCTTCAACCTATGTTGCTTTCTCATAGATCAGTAGGTGGAAACAGATCTCTACAAAATGTTAAGGTAAACAGTTTACTCAGGGTTCCCACACATTAATTTTCATGTATTTTTCCATTTTTTCCATCTGTTTGTGAATAATGGATGATGATTTCACCGTATAACTTAGATATATTTAACTGAACAGATTTTAAATAGGATGAAAAAATTACATTTACCATAAAATATTTTTGAATTCATTTCCCCGATATTCCAGATGTTTTCCAGACATTTTCCAAACCTATTTTCAGATCAAGTCTCCCAACATGAGCACTGTCTCCTTTCCAAAGAATCCACAGGGTGCAAAACTGCCTTTGCCGATTTTTACACCTCAATGAAAAATATCCAGTACTGTCAGGATTTACGAGGTAACAAAACAAGTTTTTGACATTCAAAGAGAAATAATTTCTACTTTATTTAACATAAACATGAGCTCTATGTGCTTAAAACATCTGGATTTGCTATGTTCATCAAAATATCACTTCAACTTGACATTAGAAATATGTAAGGATTTCCTAAAGCTGAAAAGTGAACCTAATACAGGAATAATTCACCCAAAAGTGAAAATTCTGTCAACATATACTCTCCCTCGAATTAATCCAGACCCCTATGACATTATGTCTTCTGTGGAATCCTGAGACACCTTAAGCCACATTTATACTTCTAAGTAGGACCTACGCCGTAGCCTGTATGCCGTAGACTACTTCTGCGTATTGTTCACGTTGACATGCAATTAATATGCAGATCGCTAGTAGGCAGTGCCTACAAACATGTTATAGTATCAAGGCAAAAGCCAAAGAAGCAGATTGTGTATGTTGTTTGAGAAGTATCAGCAGTGATATAAAGACTTTTGTTGCAACTGAGTTGTTAACTGTCATTAAATGTCGGAAGCGGAAACGTGAACCCGGACATGCAATGTAGATTTTTTGACCCGAGGGAGGGGTTCTAGCACACCAATCACAGCGCTTGCAGTCTGCGTAGCATTGTCGCGTTGTTACATTTTTGGAAAGGTGCGCGTCAGGCTGTGCCAAAGGCTACTGCGTAGGGTCTGCGTCTCTGCATAGTGATGCAATTGATGCAAAAGTATAAATCGTACTTTAGTACCAGACTAAAATGCATTTTTGAGCTGTAATAACAAAAAACAACTTGCACTAACATAATATTGAAGGAAAACGCCACAGTTTTTCAATATTTACTATGTTTTTACCTCAACTTAGACAAATTAATACATACCTACCTTTTTTCAATGCGTGCACTTAATCTATGAGGCTGTTTACACTTGGTATTAAGATGTGTTTTCATCGATCGGATCATAAATGGACGAGAGAGACACATCACGTTTACACCTGGTATTTAAATCCGTCTCTTTTGTCCACTTTCGACCGCTTCTGTCCTGAATACTATGAGGGTGTGGTCTGTCGAGACGGGTTGGCGAGTCTCTCTGCTGTCATTCAAACCCGAGCGGGAGTGATTATGAGTTTATATGGACGCAAACTAATATTATGTCGGAGTCCGCTGCTTGTTTAGCAAGTAAACATGCTGCACAGTGTTTTGTACGTTTATATGTTAGAGCTTTCTCTGAATTTTCAGCGCAAATGATGAAATAGGATCGGGCAACTTTCACACACTTTCCAATTGAAAATACAGAGATCTAGCCTGGCTCCGCCCTCCTACGTGCTTCCGCTTAATTTTCATTTCCCTTCAGCAGTACGTCTGGGATTGCTCTATAGAGTTTCGTTTTCTCCTTCAAAAATCTGCAGGACCAATCAGCGAACAGATGGGGGTGGCTAAGAACGATGACGTAGAGGTCGCGCGTCAGTTTGAGTTGTAGTTCAGTAATGGCAGCGGAGAAAGACGTGAGAAAAGCTATTCGGTCCGTTGTTGCAAAACTGCCGAATATACAGAAGTTAAAGCCGGAGCAAGAACCAGGTTTTCTAAGTTTTGTTTGTCTGATTATTCTGACTTGTTGTTTCCGTCCGGTTTCGGTGCATGATATACGTCACGACCTCACGTTAGCGATTGGCTTTGGCAGATCCTGACTACTCTGGGCAGATCCAATAGTTTTAAACTTCAACAATGGACCCTCCTTAACGAAAGTAACGCTTTCCAATGGAGCGTGGCCAGACTCTCTGTACAAATGAAATGAATGTACGAGTGTCTGGTTGGACCAGGCTAACAGAGATCAGCAGATTTAGTTTTATCATTGAATGGCTAAAAATAGCGATGTTCACCTAGTGTTTGCGCCAGAAGTCAGAAAAGACGTAAAACTTGTGTTTAGTACCTCAGATTATATAAATGGGTGGAGGGAAGGCGGTTGCGTGTGGCAGTTCGAACACATTCAACCACATGTGCATTTACACTACAAAAGCAATCTGATCGAAAGGAATTTCGACTACCTTTGAATGTGGTTGAAAGTGGCTGAAAGTGGACGAGCTCAAAACGTTTTGAACACCGTTTATGCCTGGCATTAACTAACTTGTGATCTGATCGATGAAAATGCATGTTAATGCCAAGTGTAAACAGACTCTTTGTACAGTACAGCACGTCATGAATGTGTTAGCATTTAGCCTAGCCCCTTTCATTCCTTAGGATCCAAACAGGGATACATTTAGAAGCCACCAAACACTTCCATGTTTTCCCTATTTAAAGACTGTTACACGAGTCTTTAGTACACTGCAAAAAAGGACTTTCTTATTTAGTATTTTTGTCTTGTTTTCAGTATAAATATCTAAAAATTCTTAAATCAAGATGTATTTTCTTGATAAGCAAAATGACCTAAGAAAATAAGTCTAGTTATTAGACAAAAAATATACAATTTATGTGAAGTTGTGTTTAAAACAAGCAAAAATATATGCCAATGGGATGAGAATTTTTTTCTTGAATTAATGTTTCTTGAAAAAAAAAAAAGAGTATTTATCTCCCCCCTTTGCAGATATTTTTGCTGGTTTTAAGCACAAATTCACATAAATTGTATATCTTTTGTCTAAAAACTAGACTTATTTTCTTGGGTCATTTTGCTCATCAAGAAAATGCATCTTAATTTAAGAATTTTTAGATATTTGAACTAAAAACAATACAAAAATACTAAGTAATAAAATAAGGACATGCTTTTTAACTGGAAGGTGGGAGTTTCGTCACCAGAGCGGCCATATTGAGCATTGCATTGTCCCCTATTTACAGTAATAGCACTGCCACATCTTGTTATATCTATTCTCTTTGGTTGAGATCCAAGAGTGTTTATGTTTGTTAAAGGGAAAGGGATGTTTCTGGAGCTTGAGACCATTGTTATACAGTACAGTTGGAGTATAAAGATATAGGGACCTATTTTAACGATCTGAAACGCAAGTGCGAAGCGCAAAGCACAAGTGACTTTGTGGGCGGATCTTGGGTGCTGTTGCTATTTTACCGGCGGGAGAAATAACTCTTGCGTCAGACGCAAATCAATAAGGGGTTGGTCTTAGGTAGGTTCATTATTCATAGGTGTGGTTTGGGCGTAACGTCAAATAAACCAATCAGAACGCTATCCAACATTCCCTTTAAACGCAAGTGCACAAGTTCCATGGCGGGTTGCTATTATTATGACGGATTTACCAGGCGCACGCCAGGAGCGGTTCACAGCCGAGGAGACCGACGTTCTTGTAAGAGCAGTCAAAGACAGAGAAGTTGTTTTGTATGGGGATAGGAGAAACCCGCCCAAATCAGCGTCAGTTAAACAGGCGTGAGATAGCCACAATTGTCTCATCAGCTGGCATCCCCAGGACGTTGCGCCGCAAGCGCTACAATGATGTCAGGAGACGGGGGAATCCCAAGCTTGCCAGCATAAATCGGGCACGCCGTGTAACTGGACGTGGATCTGCCTCTACACAGGACCTGACGCCAGCAGAGGACATCGCTGCGTCCACCCTCACCGCTGAAAGCCAAGAAACGCAAGCAGTCCAACCCCAAAGTACTCTTACAAATCAAGTTCATATACATTAAGGTTTCTTATGAAAACATTTTAATTATTATTTACATAAAATAAACGTAATACAGCCACACAACAAACTTATGAAAATATTTTAATTGTTATTTGCATGAGAATTTTTTAACGCAGCCACACAAAATAATTAAAAACTATCACCACAATGCTCACCACAATGATTTCCCTTATCTCATGTTTTAATATTTTTTATTGTATCAATTTATGATTTGCAAAAATAACTGTTGCATCTGTGTAGATTAGATAAGCAAAGTGTATGCGCGTTGTGCACGCTATACATTATGGTCAAGCATGCGCCCTTAAAATAGCATAATGAACAACACGCAACACGCAACTGACTTTAGACTAGTTTTTTCTGGTCAGTGGCGCAATTGTTTTTTGAAACTGCAAAATAGCATCAGGGATGGTTTGCGCTGGAACACGCCTCCTTTTTTGCGCTGAACCGCCCAGGGAGCGCAAGTTCATTCCCTAGTTTGCCGACGTGCGTCTGTGGAGGGAAAAACCCGCTGTGCGCCGGTGCAAAATATGAAAGATACATGCGTCACTGACAAAGTCAATTGCGCTGGGTGCAAGATAGGGCCCATAATGTTTTTGTAGGTAGCATAGTACTCATACTGACTTAAGATTGCTTGAGTAAAGACGTTTACTAGGATGACTCCAAATAAAACTGAGAAAATTCACTGAAAAAAATAACAATGAGAACATGTGACTGTACTATTGGATTCCACATACAGTATGTAATAGATTTCCAATATACTGCTGCATTGCATGCATTTGTTTCAGTAAAAAGTGAAATAAACTATAAAGCAATACAATATACCACAAACACAGGATTTTTTATATCAAAAAGAGCTAACGTTTAAGACGGTCTTCTGCATATACGCCAGCACTGGGTCTGAAATGATGGCCAGCGTTCACTCCCTATTCTTCAACAAAACAAAAGAGAAAATCAATAAACCTTTCAGTCTGCATCCATTTAGCAGGGCTGGTCCAGCACAACTTTCTCAAATGACAAGAGATGGAGGGGAAAAGGGAAAAGCTATAAGATATGGTATCAGGTTTCTTTTCTAGCCTCCTTGTTATCAGTTTAGAGAAAGAAATAGCACAGTGCTCTCTAGATGAAAGGAAAGCTACAGTAAAACCAGAGATATATAAAATTTCATTACAATTGTCATTTTATCTTTAGACTAATATAGATTTGTGAACTAAATTTAGATGGTGGTGTTGAAACAATACTAATACATCCATCCATTTTTTATTCTGCTTTTCTCTCTTAGGGTGCCAGGACTTGGTATGTTACGTAAACTGGATATAAATTTGCGTTAAGAATAAGCGGTTGTTTGATAAAATAATTTAAACAGTTCGAGGTCTTTCAAAGTGATTTGTAAAAGGGAATTTGCAGCAAAACCCCTCAATTTCACCATTTTATACATACACAGCATAACATTACAATGCCAAAAAGAGCCTGCTAGAGTTTGAATACAAAAGTTTAGGTTGATTCTCATACCGTGGTGGTTTTCTTCAGACTGGTTGAATCCACAAAGTTGACAGATCGAACGCACCCAGCGGCTCATCTCCTCTTCAGTTTCTGCGACCAGGTAGAACGTCCTCTCCGCCGTCTTGATGTCAAACACAAAGCTGTCCTGAAACTCCTTGCGTTTGAAGGTCAGGCCTGCGTCCACCTGCTCACAGCAGTGCAGGTCTATAATACGAATGGGCTTTTTGGCATGGTCGCTCTTGTAGTACTCTAGCACATCTGGATCCCCGCTCATCCGTCCACTGCGGAGGATAAACCAGCGCTTTTTCCAAGCCTACGGAAACGACAGTAATAAGTATGGAATGAGAATTCATAAAGTCGGTATTGTGTTACAGACAACGCTTGCAATATATATTATAGATAGACTGATAACTGTTTTATCCGACAAAACATTTTGTGAATATATTGATACAGTGCTCGATTTGAATCAGGTCTTATGGGGGGTCCCCACCATGCAACATTACATAGCAAAAATATATATAAAAAATAATGCTTTTTTTAAAGAACTACACAGATGCAGATGTCATCGGTTAATATACACTATACTTTGATCCATGGCTGCAGGATCGAAAAAAAGTGAAAAATTTGCTGAATGATGGAGCGGAGCCGAATCGCTGACGTTTTCAAATTAGATTTAAATAGGACTTAAAAGCAACCACGAATTTGTGTACCAATTGTGGAATAAATCCGATTTTTTTAGGTGGACTGGGCAGAAATTTAATAAAAGGACCTAGTGATCCACTGACAATAATTATGAAATTATTAAAGAAAAAGTAAACCTAAATGCATCCAATTTATGTTGGTAATGTGGTATTTATGTGGTAATTTACTCTCTTTTTTTTTAAGTTAAAATGAAAGGCAAGATAAACATTCGTTAAATTATTCATCATAACATTTTAAAGCCACAATGTTCAGAACATCACACAAAGAATTAACAAAAAAGCATTTTTGATAACTAAACCTAAAAAAAACCCCGATGTGATCCTGCCTGAAAATTCCCGACTAAGTTCAGCAATCTTATTTAATTTAGAGATTTAGCGTTTCAAAGTATTTATGATTAACCGTCAAATGACATATAATTTGTGATTGTTGCTGTAAATGATAAAAACTAAACTTTATATACAATTCCTTAAATGTTAATTTATAACAAGAAAAATTTATGATTTTATAGACACTACGCGTTATTATTTTGCACAGAAATACCTGCTTGATTACTTTGACTTTGATCATCTATTTGAGTTTGTCAGCATTATCTGTACTAAAATAAAAATATCTTAGGAGGGAAGTATAATTTTGACATCTTATAGGGGGTCCCTAATGCCTTAATGGGGGTCCCGGATCCCCCCAGCCCCCCCTCAATTCGAGCACTGTATTGATATCTTGTATATTGCCTGAGTAAGATCATTGGAAAGTTGGGGGTCTACTTATATTGATTTATACACTTTCCTAAGAGATTTGACTTTTGCATGTTGGATGAGAAACATTAGAGATACACGAGCTATATAGGGACCAGAAGATCATATTTTGCATCAGACAACCACGTATGAAACCACTCAGAGCACCAACTGGATGGCAACACCCTCAAACCACACCCTGTTATTGTGTCAGTGACTTCTTCAGAAAATGTAAACATTTAATTTGGTTTCATTATGTTCCTTTAAGAATGGTCTGCACGATACAGAATTAAAGGAAAATGTGCAATTATTTTCAAAAACTAGTTTAAAAATGTAAACCCTGTGAACAAAAATAAAACCAACCAAGTATGATCCAAGTATATGTGTGTGTATATGTCGCATATTGTGTAAGTGTGTGAGTGTGTGTGTGTGTGTGTGGCTTATTTAAGACAGGTGCTACTCCCACACACAGTTTCCTGCTCAGATAAAGCTTTGAGGACACAAACACACACACACACACATACGCAGACACATACGCACACTACATTATGACACCTGCGAGTCAACTGAGTCTACAGTACAATCCATAAAATATTAAATTGTACACACGCACACCACCACAGCAAATATACATACAAGGATTCCCAATGGTATACAAACACAAACAGGTGTTTTCAAGCAAATCAGTCGGGAATTTCCCTAATTTGAATGCAAATTTAAAGTCTTGCATTAACCACATGCGACAGGAAAGTAACTTATGATAAAAAAGATACAAAATGGTTCGTGATGACACAGCTATGTTTGTGGGGAGAAAACAGATGGCCAAAACGGTTCCATAGAGAAACATTCAAAATACTTGGGGTACAGATAAATGCTGACCAACCTTACTTTCTTTTTTAGGTGGTGATACAATTTCTTATGTGCATATAAATGTAAACATCATTTATTTATCACAATAACAATTCATTTTAGGAAAACATTGACTTGCTGCACATCATTGGAAGATGGATAGAGGTTCTGTGGCCCAGTGCCAGAAATTCACTTCCGCCCCATCCATTCCTCTTATTCGCTCCCCTCTCTGCAACTCTTGTTGACACACAGATCCCACAGGCTCTCTTTCCTCCATCAACACCAACACACACACAGTCACCTCCGCTACCAAAACCAGGGACCCAAGGACACTATTTCCACCGAGCACTACACCCCCTCTTTTCCTCGTCCTGCTTCCAGTCCCACTATCCGACAGGAAGCGGAAAATGGATCCCACTGCACATCCTGTGTTTTCTCAAGCCTGCTGTTGACTTCACATCACTCCGTTCTGTCTCTACTCTCACTATGTTCACAATACAGCATACTGCATGACACTTTAACTAAATTAAGTTCACATTGGGAGGAGCATGTTTATTTCATCCAGCGAATCACAACATTAGTGTTAGCCAGTGGTTCTCAAACTTTTCATTGCGTAGGGTGCATCCCTTTGCACCCCCCCCCCAAAAAAAAAAGAATGACAGAAAACAATCACAAATTAGAATTTGAATTAAACACAACATATTAGACAATACAATGTAGTTTTGTTGCTTAGTAAGCCTTATTTTTATGAGGTTTGATTGCATAGAATTTATCTAGCACCATCTCACACCCCCTAAAGTTTGAGAACCACTGGTGTAAGCATACAATGTATAAACCACCGCTTACCTAGTGCTTACCAATACCTAAAGCTGTAATATTGCACAATTTAAATAATCCATGTAATCAATTGATACATAAATACATACACATACTGTACTGTTCAAAGTGCATACATTCTGTTTATATCACATCATTACTGTCTGTGCGCTCTCAATATGACCACTATCCCATCAACCAGAAGTAAGGACGCGCTGACAGTTTTCTGTCATGTTCTGAGCAAAACAGGAAATTGATACGACCTCCAAATTTAGATGCAGTTCAGCTGAAGCAGTTTTCTCTGATGTCATTTCTTTGACATATATAATGCATGTATGAACATAAAACTTGCAAATGTCAGGAGACTTTGAAGATATAATTTCTTGTTTAGGTCTCAAGTTTGTCTTCTTTGCGCTCCTATACTTTTAGGATATTGTTGACATATTATAAAGTTATAATATAAAAATGTCTATCTAGAATTACCTAGAATCTCTGAAAATTTATCTTTATCCCAGGCAGAAAAAGGTGCACTAAAATATACTTTATATCAGTACACTTAGTAAATAATGTTTGTACTAAATATACATCAAAAAATCTTTAGTACTTAAAGGGATAGTTCACCCAAACATAAAAAAATTTTTTTTCACTTCCAAACATCATTTTGAAGTGGAAGGGAATGGGGTTCATGAACGGTTTGGTTCCAAACATTCCTCAAAATATCTTCTTTCGTGTTTATCAGAACAAAGAAATTTATAAAGGTTTGTTACAGCATGAGAGTGAGTAAATGATAACAGATTTTTCATTTTTTAAAGGAACACGCCCAGATTTTGGGAATTTAACTTATTCACCGTATCCCCCAGACTTAACTCTTTCGCTGCCATTGACAAGATATCTCTCGTCAATTAAGAGAAAACGCTTCCCCCCAATGACGAGATTTTCCGTCTTTCCGCAATACCGCTATTATGCACCTTCCGCAACTTTTTAAACCCGGAAGTATTGCCCTATGGCAAGCGGCTGCATGTCCGTGTCTGTTTTAAAGATCGCTCTGAATGGGATCTTTATGAAAAGTCCGTCACAAAAATGAAATTATCTCTGTTTTTTGCTCAAAATGTGGTGTTTTTGCAGAAACCTACCCATATTCAAAAGCTGATTACAAAAGAACCACTGAAGGTAGAATGAAACGGGGTTTTTTGTTTGAAAGCAGAGGGTCTGTCCTTTCATTTCATATATTGTATGTTTATATATTTAAAGAAGAACATTTTCTGGAAGTTATAATATAAAACATTTTTTCATGGTGAAAATTATGAAAAACGCTGGCGCTGGCTGGCAACTTTTTTTAAAAACGCTGGCGGTGAAAGAGTTAAATAAGTCCATTCATACCTTTCTCATCTCAGTGCGTGCTGTAACTCTGTCTGACGCAGCCCCCGCTAGCTTAGCTAGGAAAATGTTCGCGTTATTTTGTCACTTATTGGGAGCAGTTTGCTAGCTGGAGCCATTCACTTCCAGTCTTTGTGCTGTGCTAAGCTAAGCTAGCGAGGGCTTCCTCAGACAGAGTTACAGCACGCACGGAGATGAGAAAGGTATGTATGGACTTATCTAACTCGGGGGATACGGTGAATAAGCTAAATTCCCAAAATCTGGGCATGTTCCTTTAAGTAGATAAACATGGGAACATCTAAGTGTACTCAACCGTTCTATTCTGAGACAACGTTTATTTCAACACACTAAATCAGTGCTCTTCACTATTTTTTTCATGAGAGCCCCACTGATAGGTCAGGGTCAATAGGAGAGGGTCCGCCTTTACAAGCAAAGTATCAAAAGTTACATCCAGTCATAAATAGCATGCCTGCTTATCAATCTCTCAATCTGTTGCAATGCAATACATACAAGGGCAAATCATTCTTTATCATTTACCAGTCAAATTGAGACAATATGATTTCCCTTAATGACAAAAATAGGATTTTAATGCTTAGCATTCTTATAATGTGCTTATGCAGTGCCCCCCAAACCACCAGGGGGCCACCTTTCTCGTAGTTTCATGCGGCATTAATTGACATTACTGTGCTGCGAAAGCATAACAAGCAGTCTTATCTCACGGTACTTTGATGTAATATGACGATCGCTGCAAGCGCTGCATGCGATTGAACACGCTTATCAACGTGCATCTTGATCTTATATGTATGGTTTTCTAGCGTCCGGAGCAGAAAGGACAGAAAAAGCGCATTTCTGCATGATCATATCACTGTATTATTTACTGCCATGCGAGCCACAAGTTAAAGCTTGCCGAGCCACGCAATGAAGAACACTGCACAGATGGGAGTAATAATATCTGCAGGTTATTTACTAAAAAAGCACAAATTAAATAACACAGGCGGAACAGCTGATTTCCATAATGACCAACGCAATGTACTAGGAGCAGCGCAAATAAGTTCAGGGTCGCAAATAAGCAGAGCTGATGATGTGCAGGCGATCTACTAACGCCTGATGCGCTTGAGTTCAGCACCACGGACGTCACAGCGGAAAATTCGGGGTGTGTAATCCCAGCTAACGAAGCCATAGTACACTTAAAAGTCTGGTATTGTGTGACTTCTCCTAGCGACTCCTCTTTTATTTACTTCAGCAAATAAAAAATAACATGGCTTGGCAAACAATATTTTTGTTCCTGTGGCATTCCAAATAAAGTGTTACGTGTTAAAACAATCATCTGCTTGTATCATGCGCTCTCTGCTATGCCTCTTTTTTTTTAGCAACAATTGCAGCCATTTCAAGTGCAAAATGGTTTGCATGCTTTTTTCGTCGTTAAATAATGGCACAAATACCAGTCATAACACAAATAATCTCCTCCCATTAATGTTGCATGCATCTAAAACGAAATATCCTAGAAATTCTTACGCAATAAGGTCCGTCGCAAAAATAACTTCTGCACCTTCTCAGCGCTAATAATTCATTGCTCATTTTTAGTAAATCCAGACAGTTTGTTTATGGTTTATGCTGGTGCAAGCTGTAAGTAAATCTGGCCCTAAATACTTGTATATATTTAAGTATTCCTGCTATTTAGTATACCTTGTTTCAAGTACACTTAGATACTACTAATGTAGAGCTATAGGGAACTTTAAATGAGTATATTTGTAAAGTATAACTGTTAGCTAAAAAAAATGATGTACTACAAATATACTTTCTGGTATTTAAGTACAATTTTCAGTGCATTTAAGTACACTTTACTTATTACAAAAGTGTACAGACTAAAACAACCAGATAATTTCTGCATTTGCTCTCCATTTAATCTCATTGTGATGAATAAACAGACTTAAAAAATACAGTGAGGCATTTCGAGAGATTTGTGATGTATCCCAACGTCTTAGAAATTGACTCACAACCGCTTTGATAAACAAAAAATCATTGTGGGAGAAATTGTCTACATGTTTATAAATCAAGTAAGCTAGATTCATATCACAATAATACCATGCTTATGTTTATGTAAGTGTGACAGAGATGTTGCTGTATTGACACTTTACTGTATAACCATATTAACATTTTTACTTTAGTTGAATCGATCGTGGGTATAGATTTCCTGAAATCAATATTAGGTGGGTTTTCGGAAAACATCCAGCCTTAGGTCATCATCCTCTACTGTAAATAACTGCAGCACAACTGCATAGGTTAATACATAGCGATGGGCTTTTGTTGTTCAAAAACATCCGTAGTACATCCTCGTTTGTGGTTTTTGGAGTGGCATCTATTGTGGTATGTGAAGCTCCAGCCTCCAAGCACACCACGGCACGCCTATTTTGGGTAGGGCACAATGTAAACAAATACATGATGTAACAACTACCGTAAATGATTTCTTTTAAGTATGTCGTTTTGCCAGTTGCTGCCGTCTAGCTGATTGCTTTGTTTTACGAGCGAGCGAATGAGAGTGCACAGAATGAAAGAGAGCGGAACAAGCTAGAGAGAAAGAGATGTAATCACTTTATCCTCTCAATTGATTTTATGGCGCTCTCATGGCTGTAACATGACTGAATGAGATTTGGAACAAAGCCCGGTTGAAGGAGGTCAGGATGGCCCAGCTGGAGCACTGAGCACATTCGTCAGATCAGTGGAGCCTTTTATGTATTTAACAGGGTATAACTAAACATATGTTTTTCAACTTGAAGAAAGATTTAAAAGGAAATATATAAACTCAATCATAAATGTCACTTTAAATTGATCAGACTTGCAAATAACTTTTACATAACTAGTAAGCAACTATGCAGAACATCCAATCAACCATTTAGAGCAAATAATCAACCACAATACAACAGCCAGGCGATCACATTTTTGTTGCAAGTTGTACAGTGTTTTTCATTTACTTCCATATAACTTTTTTTTTTTTTTTTTTTTTAACCATTTATTTTAGTACTTTTTCTTTTAACAGAACAAAGACAACAAATCTAAGAAAAGGAAAAAAAAAAAAAAAAAAAAAATCTAAAACAAAACAAACAGAACAATTGAGGGAGGAATGTACAAAAAGAAAAATAATTTTTTTAGACAGGTAATGCTTAAGCTGAATACAAATTCGTAAATGTTGTAGAGCCATTTAATCCTATTAAAATATATTAAAATAAACTACCAATTAGCCTTACGACTAATACATTATGCATTACAACAAAAATAAAAAATAAAATGCATTATCCTGACTATGTCAGCTGTCTAATAAAAACTTTGGGCACTACATTACACATTGCCAATATGTACAAACACAAAGAGGTTACACTCCATACTAATTTTGACATCAACAGGGGTTATTGGCTATGAATTAACTACATTTTCTAAAATCTCTCCCCAGATTTTATCAAATACCTCAGGTTTATCATTATTAATATATCTCAATCTTTCTAGTGCAAGCATGTTGACAAGATCTCTACCCCACATTTCAAACTTAGGCACAGATTCATTTTTCCACATTCGTAAAATCAGCCTCTTAGCAATTGTCATACCAAATAAAAGAGCTTGTCTTTCATGTTTATCAGGCGTTTCCAGATTGCTAAATATCCCAAGAATAGCTAATAGTGGACATGGTTCGAGATTCTTTTTAAATGCTTTAGAAAAACATTTAAATATGCTTTCCCAATAAACCTGTAATTTAGGGCACAGCCATAGTGTGTGGGTCAGGGTACCTTCTGCTACTTTACATCTATTGCAGAGTGGTGAAACCTCTGGAAAGATGCTGTGCAGTTTCACCTTAGAAAAATATATTCTGTGCAAAGTTTTAAACTGAATTAAATTATGCCTTACATTAATTGAACAAGTGTGTATATTCTCAAGCCCTTCCTCCCAGCTATCTGGATCAATCTCAAGCCCTAATTCTATCTCCCAGGCCTGTTTAACTGTAATTCTGTCTACAGCTTCTTGTTTTAGCAGAATACTATAGAAATATGACATCGCTCTCTGGTGCAGAGGATTGAACTTGTTGATTTCCTCAAGCACCTCATGTTTTGTCATCACATTCGAATTTGACAACTGTTTCTTCACAAAATCCCTAACTTGTAGATATCTAAAAAAACTTGAGGTACTGATATTAAATGTCTTCTTTAGTTGTTCAAATGAGGCAAATGTCTCATCTATATATAAATGTTTTATACTTTGTATGCCATTCCTCTCCCATTGCGTAAAGCCCGAGTCAAGTAAACCAGGAGGAAAGGCATGATTCTGACATATAGGACTATCCAGGTACATGTCAGGGGCCTTTAAGTAGGTCTTAATCTGTTTCCATATTTTCAGTGCATTACTTATAACAAAATGATTATCATATAAGGCTGAATCAATTTTAGTAGGACTATTAAGAAGAGCAGCAAGAGACGTTTTGTTACAAAATGCTTGTTCCATTATAAGCCAAGATGGATCTCTATCTGTTTCAAAGGGCCACTTTTTCCACCATGCAAAAATACCAAGGTTAGCTGCCCAATAATAATATTTAAACTGTGGCAACCCAAACCCTCCATCTTTTTTAATTTTACATAAATGTTTTTTAGATATTCTCACATTCTTATAATCCCACAAAAACGGCACAATTAGTGCATCTAATTTTTTAAAAAAACTTTGTGGGATAAAACAGGGGAGTGCCTGGAAAATGTACAAAAATCTCGGGAGTACCACCATCTTGATTGAGTTAATTCTCCCTGCCATTGACATTGGTAGTGTTCTCCAAAATTCAGTGTTTTGTTTTAACTGATTTAACACTCGTTGCCAATTCGTCTTAAGCAGATCCTTTGGTTCTTTAGTAATAGTAATTCCAAGATATACAAAAGAATGATATGCTTTTTTTAAAGGTATGGATTTCAGAAATTGGGGATCAATATTTGTTGTGACAGGCATCAGTTCACTCTTTTCCCAATTAATTGTAAAGCCTGAAAATGACCCAAATGTTTTAATTAAAGCCAAAACTGAAGGTATAGACCTTTGAGGGTTGGAGATATATAACAGGATGTCATCCGCATATAATGAAAGATGATGGGGGATACCTTTAATGTTTACAGGACAAATCTCTGGATGTTGCCTAATACTTACAGCTAGAGGTTCAATAAGAATTGCAAATAAAAAAGGCGAAAGTGGGCAACCCTGTCGCGTGCCTCTACATATTTTAAAGGGGGGAGACATATTTTGATTAGTGATGACAGACGCAACAGGATGAGCATAGATAGTATTAATCCAGCCCCTAAAGACTGGCCCAAAACCAAATGTTTCTATGACCGATCGCATATATGACCACTCCACTTGGTCGAAGGCACGTTGTGCGTCAAGAGAAATAACAACCGTGTCTGTGTGGTGTTTGGCGTATAGGATGTTAAATAGACGGCGCAGATTAAAAAACATGTGTCTTCCTGGCATAAAGCCTGTTTGATCTGAATGTATAATAGTGCAAATATGACTTTTTAAGCGATTTGCCAATATTTTTCCGATAAGTTTTGTTTCTATTGGGATCAACGATATAGGACGATAAGAAGAGACTAATAATGGATCACGTCCTGGTTTAGGAATTAGGGCTATATTTGCCTGATATAAAGTAGGCGGCAATTCAAGTGTATCAAAACTATATTTATACATGCGTAGAAGGAAGGGAGAGATTATGTCGTTAAACTTCTTAAAGAATTCAATATTAAACCCATCTGGGCCAGGAGATTTATTGTTTGGAAAAGAAAAAATGGCTTTATTAATCTCTTTTAGGCTTATGTCTGCATCTAGATGTTTAACTGCTTCTTCGTTTAATTTAGGAAGATTCAAATTGGCTAGAAAATCTACTGCAGTGTTTGTAGTTGTATTGTCCTGAGATCTGTATACGTCCTCATAAAATTTAGCGAAGCTCCTATTTATATCAATCGGGTCATTAATGAGTTTGCCGTTGCTCGTTTTAATGGAGTGAATAACTCGGGATGTCTGAGCCTGCCTTAACTGGCGAGCAAGCAACTTTTGCGGCTTGTCTCCTAATTCGAAATGTTTTTGTTTAACTTGATTAAGCATCTTTAATACGGTTTTGGACATAAATGCATTGTATTGATATTTTAGCTTAATAATTTTGCTTAGCGTTTCGGCATTCTGAATGGACCTATATTCTTTCTCTAACTGCGCTAGCGCATCTTCGATTTCCTTCAGTTTACCTTTTTCATGTTTCCTTTCTGCTACCTCATATGCGATTATATTTCCTCTCAACACCGCTTTCATAGATTCCCATAAGGTTGCATCATGAACATCACCTTTATCATTTGTAGAAATAAAAAATTCTATTTTCTCCCTAAGATATTGACAGAAGCGAGAATCTTTTAATAAATTATTATTCATTCGCCAAGTATATTCTTTATTAATTACACCAAAATTCAAATCTAACGAGTGTGGGGAATGATCCGATATTAACACATTATGATATTTTGAGGCAACAGCCCTAGAAATTAATTTAGAATCAACTAAAAAATAATCAATTCTTGAATAAGATTTGTGCACAGAAGAAAAAAAAGAATAATCTCTGTCAGAGGGGTGGAGTACTCTCCAAATATCTACTATATTGAGATTTTTTATGTAATTATTAATAGTTGTACCTGACTTTGATACATTTAACTGACTTGGCTGTCTATCAAGGGCTGGGTCTAAGACGCAGTTAAAATCTCCTCCAATAATAACATTTGTTGATTCTAAGTTAGGAATAGCTTCAATTACTTTAGTGAAAAATGATGGATCATCGAAATTCGGGCCATATAAATTAACAAGTGTAACTGGAATTTTATTAATCATCCCCTGAACCACAATGTATCTGCCATTTTGATCTGTAATAGTTCGCTTATGTATAAATGGAAAATTCTTCCTAATAAGTATTGCAACTCCTCTGGTTTTTGTTGTAAAATTAGACTGATATACCTGAGAGGCCCAAGCTGGTTTGAGGCATCTCTGAGCTGTTTTTTTCAAATGCGTTTCTTGGAGAAAATGGATATCTGCTTTAAATGTCTTTAGGTGTGCAAATACTTTCCCCCTTTTCAATGGGCTATTTAAGCCACGTACATTCCAACTTAATAACCTAGCCAACCCCTCAGTTGAATTACTCAAAGCTGTAATCTAGGATTCATTAATGATAAAGTGCCCTTAAAACAACACAAATTATGTAACATAACTCAAGAACGCCGACATAATAAGTTGTACATAGTCCCTCATAGAACACAAAGAACATTTTCCCACACTCCCAGGAAGTCCATTTCCCTCTTCTTCACTTAAACCTAACATAACAGAACTGTTAATGTAGGTTTCCATCCGTTGTATCTCTCGCCGATATCAATCAAAACGAATATTGCTTATACTCCATCTAACCTCCCTTTGAGTTATCACATTATGGAAAAAAAATATATATATCTCACCATATTTCCTTTACCAAGTCAGTCTCCTAACTTGTACGAGTTTAATTTGCCACTCATCTTCATCGAAATAACAGAATCAAAATAACACATCGATCATTCAAAACTTCAAAGTTCTTGGCCGCCGCTGGACCAGCTCTCCACCTTGTCGCTCAGAAACTCGTTCGCAGATTCTGGGGTCTCGAATGTCGCCGTGATGCCGTCCGCTGTTACAATGAATCTTGCCGGGAAACGAAATCCACACCGTATCTTCATAGCTCTACATTTCTCTCTGATGTTGTTGAAAACCTGCCGTTTTTTTAAGGTATCAGTTGTAAGGTCTGGGTATATTGATACCCGTGTTCCCATATAGATCAGCGGTTGATTTTGTCTGGCCAAACGCAAAACGAGCTCCTTGGTCTGATAATGGTGAAGCCTGGCGATGATTGCTCTCGGCCTGCCGTTCGTCGCTGGTTTTAGGCTACGATGCGCCCGGTCCACTTGTACCGGAGTTTGAAAATGTTCCTCTCCCAAGAGCTTTGGAAGTAGCATTTCTACAAACTTTGTAGGTTGTCCTTGCTCCTCTTTTTCTTTTATACCCACTATCCGGATGTTTTGGCGACGAGATCGAGATTCCAAGTCGTCCAGTTTTGCATGCATTTGCGACGATTCTGCAGTCAGCTTTGAGCACAGCGACTCCAAGGCCTCGATACGTTGTTCGTGTGCATTCGATGCTTGCTCTATTCCGTCTACTCGCACGACAACTTCATCGACTACGGTTTTTAGCGTGGAGAGTGAGGCTGAGATATCGTTAAACCTCTTGTCCATATTGGTGCTAAGGGTGTTAATAGCGACCATTAGATCGTCATTACTAACCGAAGGTGCGGAGGAGCTCGTGTTAGCATCTGATCCTTTAGCGCCATCGCTAGCTTTCATCATCTTCGTTTCTTCCTCCTCTGCGCCTTTATCTGCTTTTTTAGCTTTGTTCGGCTTTGTCATTGTTCGATGGGTTGTGCGTGACTAAACTTGTACTGCTTTTTTCAAAATTTAAATGATATAAGTGAGAAAATTAGGGAAGGTGAGGCAGAGCTTCAGAAAATGCGTCTATTCCATTTCGCGCCACCGGAAGTCCCCCCTACTTCCATATAACTTTAAATAAATTTTTAATAATCTCCATATAAATTCAGCGTGAAAAGTTTCACACACTGGCTTACGCAGCATTCACACGGTCCGTCAGCATTAACGCTTAACGGAAGGCTTGTCTGAAGCGTGGCCAACAGCCAATCACTGTGGCCGCAACACAAGCTCCGGTCTTCCATAAACGTAATTGGCTGGGTCTGCTTAGGTTATTTGCATAAGGCGATATGATTGGCTGACGCACGCGTTGCCGCTTGAAAAGTTGAGAAATGTTCAACTTCTGCCGCGAGCAACGGCACTGACGCGGCGCCGACGGATCCACAATTCAGTTCGCCAATGCTTGACGTCACCCATTAAAAGTGAATGGGAAGCGTCAACGCTTACGCCCCGTGTGAATGCGCCGTTAAAGTGCTTTTCTAAAGTCGCGTCACTCCATCCGTCATATTTGCAACACCTCCCAGGTAAACAAGACGTGTCAATTCTGTGCATGCGCAAAGTCCCTCTCCCAGATGATTCTGATTGACGATTGGCTCTTTTTACTGGGAGGTGGGACTAGATTATGATCTTTGGGATTTCCCCCATTCATATTAATACCAATGATGCATCTTGTTAAAAACTTTTTGCCGAACTTCAAATATTATGATACTTTTTTGATATTAAATAAGTTGGTGATGGTTCAATTGTAATGGCTGGTGCTCTCCTGGACCGGTTGCATGACAAACTGCTTAACTGTAAGTAAGTGTTTATACTAAGTATTTTTACGATAGTCTCTGTCAAAACACGGCAATGGAGAAGCAGTTGGTATAGTTAAAAAAAACTCACAGCGTAAATAAATCAATGGACCCAGCTCGACAGACGGTGGATTTGTGTACATTGAAGATGTCGGCAATAACAGACTGTGAATAAATCCACAAAGCAATTAAAACTTGAAGCACTTTGGATTGACTGACGATCAGACTGCTATTCTCCTGTGCATCACTTTGTTCCAAGGGATTATTTTGATCATTATAAATGCAACTCGGTACTTTCTCTTCTTTAATAACCATGAAATCAGCCATGGCGTTTGATGTTAAAGCCCAATTTATACTTCTTTGTCGATTGAATGCCATAGCCTACGCATAGATGCCAACTCTAGGCCATAGCTTAAGGCAGGGGTAGGCAGCGTCGGTCCTGGAGTGCCGATGTCCTGCAGGGTTTAGCTCCAGCTCTAATCAAGCACACCTGAACAAGCTAATCAAGGTCTAAAGAGTCACCTGAAAACTACAGGTAGGCAAGATTTTATCAGGGTTGGAGCTAAAATCTGCAGGACATCGGCACTCCAGGACCGACGTTGCCTACCCCTGGCTTAAGGCATAGACTGATGAGAACCTCTCCAAAAATGTAACAATGCATCAGTTCTACGTGAACCGCGGACCTGTTGTAGTCCCTTATTTCTTTTTTTAAGTTATATTTTTTGGCCAGTTTTTGCCTTTATTTAACAGTGAGTTTAGGAGAGGACAGGAAAGTACAGGGAGGAGAGGGGGGTCCGGGATTGGCAAATGACCACTAGCCGGGAATCGAATTTGTGTCGCTGAAAGTGCGAAAGCACCACATGTCGGAGCGCTGCCCACTACACCATCAGCTCCGACATTCACTTATTTTTTAAGGTAAAGTGGGTACTAGGGGCTTTGTAGCAATGCATAACAGAACTTAAAGACACACTATGCAGTTATTTTACCTTAATATAACAGCTTCAAAGTTATTTCGGTTGTAAACAAAGTCATAGTAGGGGCGAATCATCCTCCTGTTGAAGCTCGGAGCGGACGCCGCTAAAAAAACAGCAATTCAAGCTTGAGAGGATCGCACCTGACAAATCTCGCAAGAATCGCGACTTGCTTTACGGCAACGACGTCACACACGTTAGGCTTGTTCGACTTCGTGCGGCGCCGCTAGAACTGACAGACGGATGACGTCAAAGTACCGTCTCGGACCATTCTCGCAGTACTTTGACGTCATCCGCTGTCGGTTCTTGCAGTGCCGCATGAAGTCGAACAAGCCTACAAACAACAACTGCACGCGCAAATTTGATACGTGATGCTCAACGATGAAAAAGTTAAGAAAGCGCATTCGGAAGAGAGTAGGAAAAGACAATCTGACCTTGTTAGGAACCGGCTTTTACTCGTTGGCGTGGAATTTTGTAATGTTTACATTACAATAAAAGAACACAAATGAAATGATACAGTAGACATAGACTATAGACTGTTTACTTGTGATTTAGCTGCAATCATGTAAAAACATTATAAGCCAGCAAACGCGGTAGGCTACATTATTATTATATGCCTACTCTACACGTGGAATAAACTACTTATTATCCTATTACCATCATCAGTAGTTTAGTAGACTATGCAGTAGCCTAATATTTGTATGAAATTGTGAAACATTACCTGGTCATTATCTTCAGAGGTGTTCAGAGTGGGAAATTGTGACAGTTGCAAGTTTTCTCCAAAAACGGAAAATGCATAGAGCACCTTCAAGGGAAAACTTTAGCATTTAAGGGTAAATACTTATTGAAGTAAAGCCTTTAGGAAGGTTTTTTCTTGCAACCCGTGTTTCATTAATGGCATCTTTAAAAATGTAAAGGTTTTCATGCAACCGGGCCCAGAATTCAGAAATTGCTTCATGAAACATTTTGATATACACAAGAGTATATGAGCACCATATTGGTATTGATATATTGGTATTGATGCATCCTACTCTGATTTAAAAGCAACATATTACATGTAGTTGTTTACATGTTTTCTGTTGTACTTATGTACAGTGTGGTACCTGTCACGCAACATCTGCAGGCATCGGGAATGTATTTTCGGTTTCAGGGAGTGTACGGTACAGTATCATGGGAAACTATTGAAATGTGATCTCAAGGTGATAAACTATTAACAAAGAAAGGAATGATCACATCATACCAACTTATGAGAGATAGTTAGCATGTAACTAAAGATGACAGTGTTGATCTCACTTCGATGGCAAAATCCAGTAGCTCATTATTGATTGGACGCTGCTCAAATGCTGTAGCTTATTAAAAAGAAATAAAAAATGGGTTGTTTATCTTTTAGCTAACATTTTCTATCAAACTGCTATCAAACTGCTCGAAGATTAAAATAAGCTTTGTTTAAAACAAACATCTAATGAAGACAGAAATACTTGTTTTGAAGGAGTCACTTTCTAAAATTAGTTGCAAAGGCCCTTTTGTTTATACTCTGGCAAGTGGCCTTTGTCTTTTCTGGGCTGATAACTCGCACGCCTCTTATTTTTAGAGACGTTTAACAATTCTGTAGGAGAAACAAATAAACATGACAAACTCCGCCTGGTCATCTATAAAGGAAGAGGAACTCAGCGAGGTTCTTCCACCATGGATGGGAAACAAATCATGTGCATCTATGTAGTTTAAAAGCGCACTGTGAGTAATAAAAAGATAAATGGTACAGTTTTATTCAAGGATGCAAACATATGTAAACTATATCTGGTCACAGCCTGGCAGTTAGCATATTTGCTGTTAATCACAAAAGAAACAAAAGTTAAAATTTTTGTAACTGGTCAAAATAAGCTTTAAAGTCAACATGACATTAAAGGAATAGTTCACCCAAAAATAAAAATCTTGTAGTAAATCTCATGTAGTAAATAAAATAAGTTATCAAAGTGTTGGAAAAACAGGCAGGATTCTCTGCTCTCAAATGCGTGGGGGTGTGCACCACAGATATGTAAAAAGGCTAGATGTCTCGCCCGCGCTGCTGGCCAATTGAGTGGAACATCCGCATTTGGTGGCCATCTTACCACAGGCAGTTCGCTCACTCGTAGCATTGAGTTTTAATGGCACATGTACTTTTAAATGACAATAACTTGCTTAATTTTTTACAGATTTTCAAACAGCTTGGTTTGTTATAAACATCAAAGATGTACCTATGACACTGCATACTTATACTAAACATTTTTTATTCATGAAACATGTTAAAGCAACCAGAATTATAGCCACGTTAATAACGTTTGTAAGAAACTTGGGGTGCACCGAAATTTCGGTCGCCGAACATTTCGGCCGAAAATGGCATTATCGGTTTCGGGCGAAATAAAAAATCCAGCCGAAAATGTAAACCGAAAATGAATGTCAACCGCGCCCCTCCCATCTGTGCGCTAGCGCTTGGGTTTCACTCACGGTGATCAGTCGTTTCCCACCCCTCCCCTTCGTCCTCAAGCAGGTTTCACTCACGGTCGAGCTGTTTGCACGCGTCTGCAAAGATTAAGCTGTCTTGATGTGTAAACTTTAGAGAGAGTCGCGCTAATGTGTCTCATACTGTAATCCATTAACATACATTTGGCGAATAAAGCAATGAAACACAACGTAACGTTTTTATGTGGAGCGACTGTTGCCCTGTTTGGGATTCACCCTCGGTCTCTGTATGTGCATGCGTTTAAGTGCCCTCGGTAGTGCACATCCGAGAGAAACGCTTTAAAAAAAAACAAGCAAACATAAAATCTTGCTGTTATTGACAGGGCACATATAAACAAAATTCTCTCCACAGTATTCTTTTTCTAATAAAAACATTTGTTTATGTCTTAAGTGTATGTATAGATTACAGTCAGATTAACCTACTTAAGTCTGTGTTATTAATGTTAATCAAACAACCCATGACAAATAGCTCTAAAAAATAATTATATATTTAATTGATTGTGTTATGATTCATTTAATTTGATTTCTGTACCTAATGCTAATGTTAGCCCTTATTAATGTACAACTTTGTTCTCTTTTATAAATGTTTGCAATTTCTTTATTGTTTATTAGATTTTTCCCACCTGCTTTTTGCTGATCCGAAAAATAATCTGATCTGTGCCTCAAAAACTGTAATGTGATCCGAACTGTGAGTTTTTTTTTATTCGTCACACACCCCTAGTAAAGTTAGTACACAGTGATGGCCATAAATGCAATTGTACTAATAATTGGCATAATAATTTATTTCGGTGTTTCGGTTTCGGTTTTTCGGCCTTGGTTTCCTTTTTTCGGTTTTCGGTTTCGGCCAAGAATTTTCATTTCGGTGCATCACTATAAGAAACCAAACAGTTTGACAATTGGTAGAAAATTGAGCAAGTTATGGTAATTTAAAAGTACCTGAACCATTAAACTCAATGCTACGAGTTAGTGAGCTGCCTGTGGTAAGATGGCCACCAGCTGATGAGGTTAGAGACTCCACCGTAACAGCCTTTATACATATATATATGGTGTGTACACTGTCGGAGCTGAAACCACGCCCACTCACAGGAAAGCTGCCGTCACAACCATTTTTTAAATACCGCTACATCTAAAATAGATGCTCATGATTGTGTTAGGGGCGGGGTCATGTTCAGTTACTCCAGTATGTCATCAAGCCACCGTTTTAGCCCCGCCCAAATAATCCTGAAAACAGAAATTTGGAAAAACTCCACAATTCAGTACTACGTAGTTCACAGTCTTTGTAATGTGTTTCAGCTAGGGCTGCACCATGTGAGGAAAAGTTGCGATGTGCGATGACATTGTTTAATGTTGCGATGACGATGTGAGTTGCGATAAATATTTTATATTTTTTTCATGTTTTAGGGGCCATTCACATGTCGCGTCTAAAAACGCTAGACACGTAGGTTATTGTCACATGACCTTCACGCTGCGCTTTTGTCATTCTGAAAAGTTAAAATGTTTTAGAAAAGCCTGGAAAAACGACCGCGTCGCACCCCGTGCGAGTCGCGACCGCGGCGCTTCCAGAGCGCACATACTGCATGCCTACATTTGAAATAATGAACTTGAATGCGCAATAGACGCAATATGTGGATCACCACTTCCACAGTTCCTGTGTTTGCGGCGTCATCTCTCCTAAATCCAAAATAATTCCATGATATAGCTGAAGTGCTGTTCCTTTTCACCACAAGGTCTTCGTCTGACAACACATTTTCCTCACTCTTCTCTCCTTCCTCCGCAATCGTTTTTGCTAACAGGCACAGCGTCGCAACTGACACCTCACAAATCAATCTGAGCATAGCTGACTAGGGGGTTCCCCTGATTGGCCTATAGCATGAATGCGCAAACCATCCGTGCGTCCCAAACTGCCTACTTCCATACTATATAGTATGCAAAGAGTACGAGAAGTAGTGCTTTTCGCCTACTATATAGTATGGAAGTATGCGGTTTGGGACGCAGGGCATGTCTTCAGGACTAAACGTGATAGGTCAAACGTTTATTACATGCGCTTACCGATTTCCCTTCATTCATCGCGGCAAGGCTGTCTGTTGCGATGTGTTCATCGCGTGAGTTCATATCGCAATGACGATGAAAATTCAATGTATCGTTCAGCCCTAGTTTCAGCAATACATTTTTTAGCATTTATAATGTGTTCTGAAACAATTCTTTAAAATGACTTTATACGCTGACCACAAATGAATAATTTTATATTTTATGTCACCATGTTATCTTCTTATACGGGACTCAAAAGGTTAATAGATTCTTTGAAAAAATGGTTAAAACAATTGCAGTGAGCTAATATATGTCTAGTGAAGCAAAACGATACATTTACAAACCCGATAAATAATTTAAGCTCATTAGGCAAAAAACTAAAAACAAACATCCAAATTCAAATATGGCGGCACATTGATAACTTTAAATCGCATTGGTTCTTGCATGTCTCCTGACTAGTTGTCATATGATATTTCGACTATTCATTCAATGTCAATAATTCATAGGCAATCGGTGACCCTACCTGTGAAAACCCAGCTTTCTTCAAAAAATCATTCTACATAATGTAAATAACCTTAAGATCTTTAATATTGACTGAGGGAGGTCATGTCAAAGATTAAAATCTTTATCTCTCAAATTACTTGTGTCACCACCTCTCCCATCTCATCTACTGATCTCCTTAAGTGGACACGTAGTGTGTCGACAGCACGTTAGCTTTCATGGGAACAAAAATCTGCCCACCTGTAGTACCTGTTCTGAACATACAAGCGCACACACACAAATACACAGCTGAGCAAACACACGCCTGTTCAGAGCTACATCACACATCCAGACTGTTTGTTAATGCACCCTGTCCTGTGATAGACCCTTATGCAGCCTATATAAAGGTCAGGTCTCAGTAGCACACAAGGCTTTGTTTTGCAGTAGAAAGCAATGGTTATGGCCAGGCAAACTTCAGGGGCAAGCAGCTGCTCTTTTGTAGGTCACACGGGCCGGTCACATGGTCTTCAGCTTCCTCTGACATCACCCCATGTCTCGACTTTATCTGTTTTACTCCAGGTCATTGTAATACATTTGTTTTAACTTTCAGCATAAAATTAGTTACAAATAAATTAAATGGAAACTAATCATTATTAAGAAATAAAAATGTGGATCGGTCTGGATGTTTTACTAAGTTACAGAATGTAAAAGGAAAAGTTCAACCAAAAATGAAAATCCTGTCATTGTTGTTGCAAATCTGTATTTCTTTCTTCTGTGAAACACAAAAGGAGAAATATAGAGCACTGTGCAGTGGTTTTACAATGAATGGAGACTGAAGCTTTCAAACAAAGAAGCAGCATAAAACATAACAGCACTATTTCAAACCATATGAAGCCATAAGTCTTCAGAACATCTCATTTTTCGTTTTACCAAAGTTTTCATTTTTAAGTGAACTACTTTGAAGCTAAACTATAAGGAAAACAAGTTTCATCAACCCAAACGTATGTCTGAAAGGTGTCAACGCACTTTTAAGATGTTTGGAGTGCAATTCTTTACAAAGTACAAGTGTGTGTTGCATTACTAGAGTTTCCACAGGGGGCACTATAACGAGTCTTAATGTAAAAAGTCGATCTTTTCCATTGCATAGTACCCCACGGTTTAGGTCGGGTCAGCTCACTTTGGCTTGGTTAGCATTTCCATTGAGTTTGGGAGTGGGAGGGATTATAGGCGTGTCGTTATATTTGCGCTGCCTACTTTTCTGACATCATACAAGTGAGGGCGTCGTTGTACATTCCCATACATTTATTTATTTCTCAGTCCAACACAAAATTAAAATTGACCACCACAAATAGATATTTGCACATCATGTTTATCAGTACCTCTGTACAGTTTCTTTACAAACACCTGTGGCGTCGTCAACGCGCTCCACTGAGCCTCATTTAAGCATATTTGAGGACGTGTGCGTAGCGAATGTGAAGCCACAAACTGCAAGTCTGGAAAAAACTGGTATGATGTTCTTGATTCTTAACCTGTGGATGTTTTTATCGCTAAAAGAGAGTTTGTGAACTTACAGCAAAGCACAGATGACAACAGGTTTACTCGAGACAGCGCAAGCTAGCATGAAGGTAAAGCAAATCTTTTACATTATAGTGATGACGCTGGTAGTGATGATTCTCTCAGACCAATCAGTGATCTACAGGGTTTTTGCATAATGTTTTGAGCTTGGAACCCCAACCGAGGTGGTAAAGTATTGGGTACTACGTACTGCACCCAGTGAAAAAGCCCCTAAAAGTAAACTGACTCGTCCCAAACCGTGGGGTACTATGCAATGGAAAAGCACCCCTTTTGTACCCCTGCCTATAAACTCAAATATGTTTGTCCTGGTATATATCGCTGCATGCAACTTTCAGTTGGAGGGTCCACTAGACAGGGCTTCAGACTAACTTTTTTCACTAGGAGCACAGTGGCCCCCAACTGAAAATTTTAGGGGCGCAACCAGAAAATTTAGGGGCACACACCGTAAATCAACATGCTAACCAAATATTCACATTTCTACTAATTACCACTGTATTACTAATAAATACTTTAATGATAGATGCAGAAAGTACAATGTGCTGTTTCAAATTCAGTGTCACATTTTATTGTGCACTTTTGGGAAAAAAAGGTCAAATTTACTGGTTGCACATGTGCGACTGGATGTAAAATTCAGTGGCACACTCTCAAATTTTAGGGGCAAAATGCCACCATTTGGGGGCAGTCTGGAGCCCTGCTAGAGACAGTTTTTTCTCTTTTTTGATGCGGGTTCATTCAAGTTTACAAAGCAGACAATACTTGACATTACTGGTTTATATTCTAAACATGAACACATGTTATATTGCGCACCATAAACACAATCAAAGCATCGAAAACACAGAAAAACATGACTTTTAATGCTTGTGTGACTCCGGAAAATAAACGTTTGATGTTTGACGATTTTATGGTCTGTTGTCATTGACAATGTACTACTGGAGCTTAGACATATTCTTCATGCAATTCTGGAAGTGATGTACTGTGATGACAGAGCAAACGATGGGGTCACACGACAACTCACATTCCAGGAACGAGGCAGAAAAAAGAAAGAGGAACATGCTAAAGCCATTCTTAAGTATAGATATAGACAGTCTCAACTGTACACATACTCAAGTGAATGCTAAGGTCTATGACAGAAATAGATAAATAAACCACATGTGTTTGGTAATAGCATTCCGTCTCATCAGTTTTAGTCACGTCTAACTCAAGAAACCACAGGTTATATTTAACATTAAATGTAATGCCATGGAATTTTTACGAATATATTTCAGTACCATTTAAATAGAGTAGAGGAGAGCGGGGCTGAAAGTAAAATTTTTCAGAAAAAAATAATTTTAAAAGATAATGTTTTAGACAGAGATATATTTTTGGCTGTGGTCACACTCACAAGTGTGGTCTTTCAATACCAGGGGGTATTTTGAACGAATGTAGAACGACTTCTGTATTAATTTCACTTTGAACATAAGTAGCTCATTGCTACTTTTGACCCTGTCAGCAGGTGGGTCAAAAGTAACACAACAGTACAAGATAGATTTGTTTTTAGTAAATATACATGACTATGACCTTGTTAATGTAACGGCAAACATATTTTGTCGCTTATCTTTGCAAAAAAAATAATGAAATTACATTTTAATTTTTATAAAATATTTCAAAAGCAACCCGACAGTACAAACTGGAATTGTTAAGAATAAAACTTTTCTTAAGAGTATAAACACTATCACTTTAGGAACAGGGTTTCCCGCAACATATTTCAGTTAAGGTGGCCCGCCTAAGCTTGGAAACCCTACCGCCTTAACTAGGTCGTCCAAAAGAAAAAGAAAAATTCGCTGCACAAAAGGCTTTCAAGTGCATCTCGGAGAATAGCGCGTACGCACATCAAACCGCGAGCGGGGATGCGCGCCACACGGCCGAAATGAGAAAGACGTGGTCCGGACCGTTACTGTCTGGAGGATAACTAGCCAGTTGATAAAACATCTCGGAATATAGCGCAGACGCGCGTCACACCGCGGCGTGCACGCGCACCACACGGCCAAAATGAGATGTGGTCCGTCATGTCTGGAGGATAGCCAGTTGATAAAACGTGTGTCGGTAAGAACTGTAAGTGGACTTATGTTTTGGGTTTATTTAAGCCTGTTATTGTATTAGTCTATAGTTCTTGCAAATTTAAGGTAAGTTAGCTGGTGATTTTGTTGTTTGAGCAACCTGCTAGCTAGGTTTCACGTGCCTGTTGATTAGATATAATTGTTGAGCGCTCTTGCTCACTTTATTCATGTGCATTATTTACATGCTACAGTAGTTACACTCCTTTAAGATAATGTAATTAATAGTGGGAAATAATGATTTTTTACAATTTTTGCGCTATCTATCATCGTTCGCCAGACGTTTTGTTTATTAACCCTTTAGTTTCAATTCATCACGCCGCTATTATTCCTGTTAGAGGTAAAAACATTTAATTCATTAATAATCTAGTATGTGTTCATTTTTTGTCATAATTTCTTCAAAATTACGTTTTATTTGAGTGTTTTAAAAATAAATATTTTATTTATTTATTTTATTAAAATATTTTAATTTTCATCCTGACGCATACGCTCCGCCCCTTTGATTGCCACGCCCTCGGTCCCACCCACCCATCCAACCCTACCACCTTAACAAATTTTCTGCGGGAAACCCTGAGGAATTTACTTATCATGGTCGAAAACAGCTTTCTGGACCTACACGCGGAAAAAGATGATGAAAGATTTAACGCAATATTTGTCAGCTTCTTCAAGGGTTGTGTGCTAAAGATGCTGTCATAATTTTGGATGCAAATGTAGTCAGGTCTCTGAGAAAATAGCTTTGTTGCTTTCGTCCCACGTTTCTTTCGCCCCGGTTCTCCCCTACCATGGTATATGAAAATGGTAATCCATGGTATATGTCAAATATCATTAAAAACAATCATATGAAACCCTAAAGAACTCAAAATGGCATAAAGTAACCATTAACCAACTGTAGTAAATGTATAAATAAATACAAAAAAAGTAGTATTTTTAACAGTTCCACAAATAAGTTAAAATTCTACTAGGCCAACACAAGCATATGAAGAGTTTGGTTCCAAAATGAGAAAACACGTTTTTTAATTTTTTTGTCGAAATATGTTTATTATTATGTTATCATGTTTTGTTGTGCTACTTAGCTGTATTTTTTTACTTATGAACGTTTAAATTAAAACAAAACAACTGCAGTTTGATATTATTTTGGATGCACAATCAAAAAAGGAGATTTCTAAAAAACATGTATCTCCTTTTGGAACCAAACTCTTCATATATTTCTTTCATGTAAACAACACATTCACACAACATTCTGTAGCTCTGCAAGATTACAGTTACTCAGTTTCACCATTATCATAACCACATCAACCAAACTGGGAGGAGACGGATCAAAAATAGCTTCACCTTGTCTGAGGGCTTAGTTCTAGGGAAACCAGGAGTAAAAAGGTTTCGTAAAAAGAAAAAAAAAAGGTCTTGTGAAACTCAGACAAGCAACCTTCTGCCGCATGCCATCTCTAGAAGAAAGAGGAAGCAGGCACTTTATGTCTCTCTACATCATGTAAAGCAGTTAAAAGCTGTGAGAATATAAACTAAAGTAAATCTGACACCAGTGATAATGTATTCAGTCACAGTGTGAACAACAGACAATAAATGTGAAGTCACAAAAATCACAGTAGCCTAGTCATTAAATAGAAAATCCATATTGTCTTCTGTTTATTATTTTCAAAGGTTTATATAAAGCTAGCAATGTCATGAACAAACTTTAAAGATTAAGTTTAAACATTTTTTGAATTGCGTTCTGTAATGCACTGTAAGTCACTTCAGATAATTGCGTCTGCTAAATTTAAATGTGACGGACTATTTTTATGCCAACTTTAGGTCATACTCTTGAAGCATGATGGAGTAAATGGCGACAGATTTTTTCCCTTTCGAAAACTCCTCTTAGTGGTCTTTTAATTTGCTTTGCATCTTTTTTGCATATAAGCAATTAAGATTGATTTGTGGCTAAAAATCAGTTGCATTGGACTTTCCCCATCATCTTGCTTCAATAAAAATGTCTAGTAGATGTTTTGTATGCACGCCACAGACATGTACACCCTCCCACAAATCACACGCACACACATAAACACGGCTGATCCAAGCTAGTTCCTGCATGTTGAGCAGGTGTCACGTTTCTGTGTTTACATAGGTGACATCAGTTTATGACACTGGAAAGTCGTTACAAAAAAAAAACAATCCCTGCGTGTGAATGTTCAATCTAAAGTATAAAGTCTAAAAGTCTAATAGTCATAAAAACACCCAGATATGTTTTATGATACATGCATTTCCTAAAGACATCTGGGGCCCTCCACAGCATTTGTCTGGTAAACAGCATGTAAAAGGGATCTCCCGGTCCTTTTAAAATAATAGTTCACATTTTTCTTTTACATTTTTGCCATCATTTACTCTTTGCGTGCTGTTATAAATCTTTATAAGGTCCCATTTTTTTTAGATGTCTGTAACTATAAGAAAACATAAGTCAAGAGCAAGACTCATTTTTATTAGAAACACAAAATATGTTCTCAGTTCTCATTTCATGAGTTTATTGATAGCTCATTGACAATTTGTTCATAAGTCACTTAAACAACACTACTAAAATTAAACACACACTGTAAAAAAATTTGTTGGTTCAACTTAAACAAGTAAGTTACCTTAAGTTATTTCAAGTTAAAAATATTAGTTCATCACTCACTAAATGTTGTATAAAATGTTTTTATTAAAAAATGTAGGGTTGAATTTTAAAGAGCACCCATTGTCCGATTCACGTTTTAAATTTCCTTTGGTGTGTAAGTGTGTATTAGTACATGTTAACAATATGCAAAAGGTTCAAACCCCAAAGTAAATGATGATGCGAGTTATCGTCTCCAACATAATTCTCTTTTCTTGGACTACAACAAACACACGAATTGTAGGCGACAGTTTACTTCCTGGGATTGGTGATGTAGTAAAGACCGACATTATCATAATTCCTCCCGCTTTGGACTCAGCCCTTTAAATTAAGTCCTGTTAGCATTGCATTGTGAGCGAATCTTTCAAACATGGTAAGGAGCGTCACATTTCCTGCTGACGTCAGAGGTATTCAGGCCAATCACAACGTACTGATTAGCTGGCCAATCAGGGACACAGAGCTTTTCAAATCTGTGTGATTCAGGAAGAGTGAAATCTGGAGCTAGAAAAATGTACGGTATGTGGAAAATAATGCACGAGAACACATTGCATTATAACAAATACAAAAAATAAAGTTGTTTTTATCAATAAAACAGGTGCTCTTTAAGGCAACCAGGTAACTTACTTTTTTAAGTTGAAACAACTTTTCTTTATTATAGTGCCAGAGTAATGGCAGAGGGTACGATTTTAAGTAAACAACTATCTAAATATTATTGTTTCTCAAAGTTATTATATGATTCAGACAAGTGTTGCATAACTGTCACGTGGTCGACTTTTCATGACTCTTTTGTGACTGTGAAACTTCGTAGTACAAATCACAATCTGGCATCTCCTTTGGTTAATGGGTTAGTAAATAAATTTCTAAAAATAAAAATTCATTTTGCGGTGAACTATTCCTTTAATGACAAGCAGCATACAGCCTCCCCCATTAGTTTGAGAAGATCCAAACTAGGGCTGTGACGGTGGCAAATTTTTACCACCGCGGTGGAACCGTCAAGAACAACCGCCGGTGTTGCGGTGGTGGGGTCCATGGGGGGGTTAGGGTGGTTTAAATGGTGAAAGAAAATAAAGTTTCACTAAATGCGCTTCCTGATGCGCGCGACTTTAACCTGGTAAAATGTTTATTTCACAACAAAAGACAAACGTGATGTGTATGTATCACTGTCACTGGAGACCAAAAGAAACTAAAGCAGAAGCACAACACAGTGACATGGCTAAACTCCAACGTGCTGAGTTATGCTAAAATCCACCAGTTTAGTGGAAACGCCATACATGGTAATGTAGCGGAGATTTGTGTATTAACATAAAACAATGTTATAAATTTGTATCTTAGGCTTTAAATTACTGTACAACTTTTGTTATTATTATTTCACGTGTAAAAAACCTGCAATTTTTACTTATTATTTTGTTTAATCATTCACCTGATATGTGACGTCACACAACCGCCGGTGGCACTTCACCACTGCGGTGGCATTGCACCACCGCGGTGGTGCGGTGGTCATGACAGCCGTCCCACCCCTAATCCAAACCCTCGGTGGCTGGTGAAGGCCCTCTTCTGACCCACATAGATGGGAAGCAGAAAGGAAGTTAAACATTGTCATTACCTTCAGAAGTAATCTCGGGGCAGATGCCTGAGAGTCCCACTGCAATTTGCGTTAAACCTTTCTAGTTCCCCAATAGTCAAAACAGTGGCGTTTTGAGGGTCAGCAGCTGTTAAGACACCCCCATACACGCAAACGTATGCTCCAGATTCAAATGACCTTACAAGGATATCAACATCCTACAGCGACAGCAGATATCAGCATGTGCGATTTAATTTTTACAGTGGCACTACACATATGGCTACAGTAGTTGATAGGAAACTATTCAAAACAGCTTAGTAACAGCTAAACGTTTCTATCCATTGCGCGTTCTGAAATGTCAGGTATACATTGTATTCTGAATGCTGCCAAAAGGGGCACTGCAGCAGGCTTTAGCGTAATTTTTTTGCTTCTGTGGTCAACTACTTAGGGCGCACACACATTAGGTCTAACCCATAGACTGTAAAAAAAATATGGACGTAGTGTCCGTGACGTCACCCATTGGTTTGTGATGATTGTTTTGAAGCTTAAAGTAGGCGTTGCTTGCCATCGCCATCTTGGCCGTGCATCACCACGAATCACTCGCGGAAAACTGAAAATGGGTAAAGAGGTGGGACGTGGGTGAAGCTGAAACCACGCCCACCTAGCTCGAGTCTAGTTACAGCAGTGGCTCATTCAGTCCATGAATTGCAGTTTAACCCCGGATTTCCACCGACTGCGGAACGGCTGCGGATCCGTTGCGGAGCGGAGTCAATCGGTTTCCATTCAAGTCAATGTGTGTATTTCCACTGACTGCGCTCCGAATCCGTCACAGCTCCGGCCATCCGCAGCCCTCCGGCACAAATACACAGAGCTTCTATTTTTGACGGATGCCGGACAGCTCCGCAGGGCGGAGCCATGACTTTATCGCGTGATCATACCTGAATTTGCGAGAACTCGTGTTTTTTTTTCTTTCTTTGCAATACAAACATTACAAACAAAGTCATTAATACAAAAACAACAAATAATAGACAGGAACAGAGCCAGGGGGAGTTTCAAATAAATACATTAAAGATAGAGCATAAATAAATGTTTTAGCAGCCTTCTTATTTTTTTAATTTTGGATGGATTTGATGTACTGCTCTGTCTACGCGAGATCTCGTGTTGTGATCTGGGCTGGTTTGTTAAAACGTCATAATTCAACGGCAGAGGCAGAACTAGGTATCGCGCGTTCATCACGTGAATTTGCGAGACCTCATGGGTCCTCGTCACTTCAGCACGCAGCCGCTCTGCAACAAATACGGAACCGGTGGGTATTGACGGACGGGGAAGTGCGGAGCGGTAACGCAGCGGATCTGATCTGCAGCCGCTCCGCAGTCGGTGGAAATCTGGGGTAAGTCACTTCCACATTGGCTTCATCAGAGAGATCGGAATGTTGCCCCTCAGTCTAACCTAACCAAACCGTGCCTCAGCATGAATGACCCCCTTCCCACTGCCACAGAAGCACGCACTCGCACTGTACTTTGAGAGATTCGAGCAATGGCACGCTTTCGTCATTAGGATGCGATTGTTTTGGAGAAAACAGGAAGTGCTCTCTTAACCCTGGAGCCCATAAAGTCTGTGTTTTTATTCAAAGTCTTTGGTGTGCGATGACATACTGCCCTCTCACATGCCAGGGTTAGGAGTGGGGTTAAAGTGAACTGCGCTCGAGCCCACCTCTGCAAGCCGGCCAGGGCGCGGTACAGAGCGATCACCCTAGTCAAACAAACCAGGTTTGAATAGTGTAAGTGTGCCTTTAATGCCAGAACAGTTCAAAGTAAATTTGCTGAGACAGTTACTTCAAATTAGTAACACTATCAACAGGTTTATAGCTAGATACCTGAATGTGGTGACTTCCAGATAATGCCATAAAGTTTAAGCTTACAATCGTTTAGAATGCCATTACTCGCCATTTTAAACATTTGCCTGAGCACTTTGGACAGTTATATGCTTTATTTTATGGATCTGTTAAGTTTAGGGTTAGGGTAACTGAAATAACCAAAACTATTTTAGGGTTAGGGGTAGGCATGGGCAGGATACCAGTTTCAAGGTATACCGAGGTTTTAAAAACCACTAAAATTTTATGTGATACCGTTTTCAAGGTATAAGCTGTTTTTACAGAAAATTAAGTCAAATAATTAAATCATGTAATTGATTTGAGGTTTACATTTAATTTGATTTATATTAATACATTTTTTATATATTTTCTGAAAGAATATTATAATTTAAGGCCTTATTTTTGCCTGGCATCCATGTTGTATGTTGCTTAAAAATAAAATGTATTGTGTCCAGTTGAAAAGTTTGTATATGCAGACATTTGAAAATAACACATTTATTAAGTGTTGCAATAGCAATACTGCAACACCGTGAAACCGTGGTATTTTTGCTTATCATAGGTTATCATATGATTATTAAGGTTATCATACCGCCAAAATCCCATACCGGCCCATGCCTAGTTAGGGGTAAGGTTAGGGTTACACCGATTTTAAATAAAAACGGAAAATTTTCATTTTGGACACAACAACGGCATTTTTCCTGCTATTTTTTCCTGCAACAATGGCCAGTTTTTGATGACATACCATTATCCTCTCCATGTAAACAACAAAAACCAAAATTTGTGAAAACAGTGACGTCATAAGCATGCGTATTACATGCTCAAGCATCATGTGACATGGCATGCATAGCTAAGTGTTTTTAGTCATGTTTGCGAATTAATGTTTTGACAACGTCATCTGTACGCTAAACTTAAATCTGTATGCTTTTTTTAACGTACTAGGGATGCATGACGATTAATCGCGATTAATCTATAGCAGAATAAAAAAATTTGTTTATATCATATATGTGTGTAAAATGTGTATAATAATTATTTATACATAAAAATGCACTCATGCATTATATATATTATATTTGTTTATATTATAAGTATTTATATTAATACATATATGATGTAAATAAAAACTTTTATTCTGCTATAGATTAATTGCGATTAATCGTTATGTGTACCCTATTGGGTCTGCATATTTTGTCAATGGTTTACAGCCCCTTAGTTGTATAGAGAAAACATCCGACCTTACAAAACAGCAGCGTCTGCAATCTACTGATGGCAATTTGGATAAAGAAAGATTTATTTGATAAACTTTCTTTTCGATCTTTTAACTCTAAATAAAGATGCATGTGCTTTGGGTGACAGGAAGCATGATGGAAAAAACAGAAACCAAATAAGCTGATTATAATCTTATACTGCTTGATGAGCCAAGCTGCAGTACAACTACAACGCTCTGCATTAATCTGGTCAAAGGTGCAGAGCTCTAGCAAACATTATTTTCAGTGTTTTAACAGAACTGATGATCAAAAGACTCGTGCGTCACTTCTGAATGAAGCCATCGGGTGCTGATCGCTGGATCCAATCAGACTTTTTTACTCGACACCCACTCGTATTTAAAAACTCCAAAGCTGGCGTTGAATGGGCGCCTGGTCCATTCATAAAGCCATGCATGCGAGCGCCGAGTGACAGGGAAGCATTCTGGCTCATCAAAATTCTTTGTGTCACTTCCTCTGCTATCTACCATCTGTGCTGTTTGTGTTGAAAGCTGAACTGGAGTCATTTGGGTTCGAAACAAAGCGTGACACATTTCTGATGGGTGTGCAGAAAAAGCGCCCAAAATCTTGTATTCTATGTAATTTATTTTAGGCATTGAGAAACATAAACTTCACAGACTCTTTATTATTCTACACTTTCAGTACTTGCCGACTAACTCGTGACCCTGTTAAAAACACATCTGCTGGAGGGGTTTGTGCTTTAAAGGTAAAAAATGTAACAGTGGGCCACATCCTCAGTCACATAGGCTGACCTGTAGATGTCAGTTTAAACCACAAGTTGTGCAAAAGGTGATGTTGCAATCCAGAGCACCTTTGATGCATGTGTTGATGTAGATGAGGTGCTTAAAGGAATATTCCACTTTCATAAATCCTGATAATTTACTCACCCCCATGTCATCCAAGATGTTTATGTCTTTCTTTGTTCAGTCGAGAAGAATTTAAGGAATAAATAAAGGGCATTCCCTTTAGTGGACCTCAACAGTTAGCATTTTTCAATGCAGCTTCAAAGGGCTAAAAATGATCCCAACCGAGGCATAAAGTCTTATTTAGCAAAACGATCATCATTTTTGCCAAACAAAAAAGTACTTTTTAACCACAACTTCTCACATGAAGTATGCAAAACTACCACTCCAGTGTTTACAAGTGTGGAGAAAGAGGTTCCCACACCTTAGTTAACTTCAAAATTCAAGGACCTATCAAGGACTTTCCAGGTCCAATACCCTCAAATTCAAGGATTAAATGTGGGGACACATTTCAAGTGAGAGCAAGGTTACATAGTGTTACCTTTTAAGATACATTGTTACAGTTTCCTTTTAAGGGAACTTGCGCTGCGTCACTGCAGTAACACTTTGGGGACGCCTCCAGCGTCTGAATGTGTATAACAAATTCAACCAATGGTGAGGCTTAACGACAAAGACAGGGTGACGTGGGAGCCAGGAAGTATATCGCTATCTGAAATATTGCCAAAGACAGCATTACAGGGAAGGAGGAAGTATGGCAAAGCAAGGGAGACGCAGCTTCCCGTTCCCTTCTCAGGGAACAACAGTTACATACATAACCCCAGATGTTTTCATGTGTCAAACACAACTATGCAAAAAAGCATTTTGGTATGAATCAACATTCGCATACAGAAGATATAAGCATTTAAAGCAAACAGTTTAGCACGTGTGCTTAAAAAGTCTAGAATTTGTATGATGACTTCTATCTATGTATGCATATTTTTAAAAACTTCCCAGGGCCTTGAATTTTTTCCCCAGACTCACAAACTTTCAAGGATTTCAAGGACCGTGGGAACCCTGCATTTGGAATGATTGTAATTAAAGGGACACTGCACTTTTGTTTGAAAATATGCTTATTTTCCAGCTCCCCTAGAGTTTAAACATTTGATTCTTACAGTTTTGGAATCCATTCAGCTGATCTCTGGGTCTGGCGCTAGCACTTTTAGCATAGCTTAGCATAATCCATTAATTCTGATTAGACCATTAGCATCACGCTAAAAATAACCAAAGAGTTTCAATATTTTTCCTACTTAAAACTTGACTCTTCTGTAGTTACATCATGTACTAAGACCGACAGAAAATTAAAAGTTGTGATTTTCTAGGCCGATATAGCTAGGAACTATACTCTCATTCTGGCGTAATAATCAAGGACTTTGCTGCTGTAACATGACCGCAGGACGCTCAATATTACGCAGCGTGAAGGAGAGAAACATCGAAATTCTTTGGTTATTTTTGAGTGCGATGCTAATGGTCTAATCAGATTCAATGGATTATGCTAAGCTATGCTAAAAGTGCTAACGCCAGACCCGGAGATCGGCTGATAAGATTCCAAGAAGGTAAAAATCAAATGAGCATATTTTCAAAAAAAGGGTGTCCCTTTAATGTCTTCGTGTCAGTTTATTGTTTAAAATGGTCCGCAAGTGTGCATGTCACATCTTCACATGGCTAATGCAAGATGATAATCTGTGGATAAAATGTGGTTCCTCACACCATCGACCATTTGATGTACTTCACACCTCTGTTCGTCTGCGCTCTAAATGCGGATAAAGACAACTTGAAATACCAGCTTGTTACAACATTACAGTCAACCAGAATGATTAACCCGTCCATCAAGAATGTGTGAACTGATGTGCACACAGAGAAATGCAGCAGGCCTCCTCCGTATTTCAACAGTAAGTGATAATGATTTAACAGAAGCTGTAGAGAGGATCACTAAGACCATGTCCACATGAAGCCAGACCTATCTTTTACAACATTGTCACCAAAAAATATCACACAAAACAACTAAAACTCTCTCAAATCGATGTAGTATACATGCCTGAAACATATGTGGCACTGTAATTCTGCCACAGAGATACAATAAAACAGAAAAGAATAGACTTTAAAATTAATTTAAAATTAACAAGGTTTATGCACCAAGTCTATTATTTTCTATTCTGTAAATACCCAAAATTACATGAAACCAAATTTAAGTTTATTTTGACTAAAAGTGAATTACTCATAGCCATCCCAAGTTAATCAAGATGTGGCGGTTGCTTGCTGGGTTTGTATTAGAAAACCCATTGTATTATGTAATACTTTCACTTTCATAATAAATAGGTTATGAATAAATATATTTGTACAATAATCGTAATGCTTTAGCTAGTTTGTAAACATCAAGTATGTTCTAAAAAAATGCAGGGTTGTGTTAGTCATGCTTGCGTAAAATATAAACAAACCCAAGCATTGGTTTTAAATAAAGAAAATTCGATATCATTTTATTATAATGTTCATTATATAACATGAATATTAATGTATTAACTAACACGAACAAACCATGAGCAATACATTTGTTACAGTATTTATTAATCTTTGTTAATGTTAGTTAATAGAAATAAAGCTGTTCATTGTTTGTTCATGTTATTTCACAGTGCATTAACTAACGTTAACCAAATTTTAATTTGAAATAAAGATTAATTAATGCTGTATAAGTGCAGTTCATCATTAGTTCATGTTAACTAATGTAGTTAACTAATGTTAACTAATGAACATTATTGTAAAGTGTTACCGAAAATTTAAGGTTAATTTTAATGCAGCCGCTTTGACCCAAACATGAGTTCAAAACAATCCAGCATTTTTATAGTGCAAAACGTCATGGTAGGTCTGTTTTGAAAAACATTTTCACATTATCACCAAAGAGTTTTTATAACAATGACCCAACGTATGCGCTCTATAATCAACAAACAAATATTTTTTTTTTTTAGATAACCAGTTTAAAATCCTTATGATAGCCATAACAAACACTTTAAATGTCTCTTGCTAATAACACAAACTTTTTTCAAAGCTTTTTTTAAGTCTCTTTCTTGGTGGTGGATGGGTATTTCACACAGGCCTGTGATAAGTACAGTACATTAACCGTGTCTTTGTCTTGGATCAGGGTCTGAAGCATACATGGAGCAAAGCCAACACGGCTCCACTCCCATCATGACCAAGCAGCATGAAGCACTTTTAATCAAGAGTCACATGACCTCTATCATCTGCCGCACACCCGCAGGAGCTCATCCAATCACACGCATCATCACTGATATGATGACATCACCGGTATGGATAGGCTCAAATGTCAAAACAGACAAATGCTTTAATGATCAGTTTCCATAAAAAAGCCCTACCGTAATAGCAGCTCATCATAACCGCTCATCGACTAATAGATCTTGACAAATCTGTAAAGTGCTATGCTAGGACACGGTGAACACTGGGAATTGGCGTGCATGTGACTAAGTCCATTTTTCCGAGAAGTGAAGGGAAGGTTATCAGGGTCGTTTCAGCAGTATATTGATTGTGTATTGTATGGAGATGGGTGAAATAAGATGCTGGGTACTGTATGGAGAGATATAGATTAAAAAATACATTTTTATAGCATCTACATATTAAATGGGTAATTATTATATCAAATTGATAAAAATTTGGATCAAAGGGTCAACAGCTATGTTTCCATCTATAGTAAAGTGGCAAATGAAACTGGAATAATCGCATAAAACATTTGCGAAAAAAAAAACAAAATAAAGTCGAAAAGCACAAATGCGCCACTTTCTCATCGACTGGCATCAAATGTCAAAAATAAAAATAAAATTTGCTTCAGCCCACTTTGGGCTTTTTCGTCTATAATAAATTACTTGCGTGCAGACGAAACGCAACAAACGCATTAAGTTCATCTTGCATTCGAAGATAAAAGCAGCGTGCTGTTTGGTAACACAGTCATATAAGACTTTTTTATGCGCAATAATGCGTATATTTAGTAAATCTGTTTCTAGTGGAGTTCATGCATATGTTTTGTTTATCGAATAAGACATTTCTGACTCAGTTGAGAACATACGTTTTTTATGCGCATTTTTAAATTATGGGCACCTTGGCGTTTCCATCCAGTGAAACGATACCCCAAAATGCGCACAAAAATTGTTGGATGTAAACATAATGTTTCCAAGTATTTTTAAAATGTTTAAAATTTTGTTTATTAAGTTTATGAATTAGCCTTTAGAGTATATTTATATTTTCTAAGTTATTTATTTATATCCTAAGTAGGGATGCACCGATAGGATTTTTTTGGGCCGATACCGATGCCGATTTAAACAGACAACTTCTGGCCAATACCGATGCCGATATTAAACACTTGTATACAATACTATACAGTTTATTTCTGCATCAAATTATTTTTACTTAACATGGATTTGATCTAGTTAACATTCAACTGACCAACATAATAAGAGAGGCACAAATTAAGCTAAAACAAATATAATAAGACAGCATGACAACCTTCAAAGGTGGTTTTTGCTATTCAGCATTTATTTTATTAACAACATTAACTCTTTTTTTTTTACATATAATGGATTTCTTTATTCAGTTAATTAATAAACAATCAGTATCTGCCTTTTTCTTGCTATTCCCGATATGCCGATGGTTTCAAATTCGGCCGATAAATATCGGCGGCTGATACATCGGTGCATCACTAATCCTAAGCGATTCATCAATCCATTTAAACAGATTAATTGAAAATGAACAGATTCTTCGAAAATGATTTTGACTTCTTAAACTTATTTTTGCTCATACCAGCGGAGCAAAATAGAAACAACATAGATTGATTTCCAATCCTACCTTCAAATTTATATATTAAGTTGTTCAAGCTTTATATTTAGATACAAAATACTTGATATCTGTAACACACGTGTACATAATCAGTTAGCATACTTTGCAAATTTGGAAAGGGAACGGTATGTGAACATATTTAAGCCTCGTTATGAATGTCACCCGGTTGTAATTTAGCTAATAAAACAGATGCCAAGTCTCAATGGAGGTATTAAATAACATCTGGTAGTGAGAAGCGACCTTACAGTATTTAGACTATAGGTCCAAATCCCCAATTGTAAGCGAGATTATATAAACATACATCTGAACTGTATTTCCTAGTACAAAACGACAGACATATATTTAGCACCGGTCTCCTTTATATAAATCCTTGAAATAAACTAATAAAGTTATAAGTCACAATACTAGTGGGATTTGATTTCCTATGTTAAAAACAGACACTTTGTTTCATCACTCTGAACAACAGCCGACTTAAAAAAAAAAGTCAGAAGAAACCCCAAACACATCCCACTCATTTCCCCTCGATCATGAGATCCAGAGCTGAACACTTCCTGTAGGTGCCATCCACAGGAAGTCTGGATCATGCTACTGGTGCTGCTGTACAGTGTTCAGCTCATAACACAAACAGGTAGATCCACAGGACATGCTGAAGGCCAGGCTTATTTACTATTTAAAGATCTTGACTGTAATTTCCTGACTCAAAAGAGGTCAAAGAATTGGGTCAAATAAGAGGATCATGTAAGGAAGCCCATTGTGGATAAATGATGTAATTTCTATCTGACATGTCTATGTAAGCACAAACTGAGCAGAGACTGATCTTTGTTAAACAATGTTTAGTATATTGTGAATTATTATCTTAATTAGATTCCTACTTTTGTCTGAAAACTTTTACGTTTTAAAAATGTTTACATTTTATGACCCCATAATGGGTTAAAAATGACCCTATGCTGGGTTTTTGTTATAATAACCCATTAGTTTGAAGAGTGCAAAAGTTACAAACTGGTCCTGGACAAAGAATTAGAAGAATTGTGTGCTATTAAAGGAGGGGTTCATTTAAAAATGAAAATTGGCCCATAATTGACTCACCCTCAAGCCATCCTAGGTGTTTATGATTTTCTTATTTAAGACAAACACAATCAGAGTTACATTAAATAATATGCTAGCTCTTTAAAACTTTATAATGCGATTGAATAGTGCAACATTTTAAAGCTTCAGAAAGCGCATCCGTCCATCAAAACCTAATCCCTACAATTAAGAAATGTCTTTTGAGACAAAGTGATAGGTTTTTGTACCCCACGGTTTGATTTGGGTCGGGTCAGCTTACTTTTGGTTGCTTTTCCACTAGGTGCAGTATACTTTTTTTTTTAATACCTCATCGGTTTGGGTTCCAAGAGACCAGAGCTGATACAAAATGTGACGCGAAAACACTGTAGATCACTGTTTGGTCTGGGGGAATCATCACTACCAGCATCATCGCTATAATGTAAAAGATTAGCTTTACCTTCATGCTAGCTTGCGCTGTCTCGAGTAAACCTGCTGTCATCTGTGCTTTGCTGTAAGTTCCCAAACTCCCTTTTAGTGATGAAAACATCCACAGCTTGAGAATCAGGAACACCATAACGATATTTTTACAGACTTGCAGTTTGTGGCGGCACATTCGCGACACGCACGTCCGCATACATGCTTAAATGCAACTTAAAGGAATATTCCATTTTCTTAAAAGAAAAATCCAGATAATTTACTCACCACCATGTCATCCAAAATGTTGATGTCTTTCTTTGTTCAGTCGAGAAGAAATTATGTTTTTTGAGGAAAACATTGCAGGATTTTTCTCATTTTAATGGACTTTAATAGAGCCCAACATTTAATACTTAACTCAACACTTAACAGTTTTTTTCAACGGAGTTTTAAAGGACTCTAAATGATCCCAAACGAGGCATAAGGGTCTTATCTAGCAAAACGATTTGTCAACATTTTTGACAAGAAAAATAAAAAATTTGCACTTTTAAAGCACAACTTCTCGTCTAGATCCGGTCGTGATGCGCCAGCGTGACCCCACGCAATACGTCATGACGTCAAGGGGTCACAGAGGACGAACGCGAAACTACGCACCAGTGTTTACAAGTGTGTTGAAAGAGGACCGTTCCTACGTTGTTGTATGTCAACTGATACTAATTAATGTCTTTGTGTCAGTTTATTGTTTACAATGGTCCGCAAACGTGCATTTTATGTATGTGACACGTGACCTCCCTACGTCACTACGCATTTATGTTAGGTCGCGCTGGACCGGATCTAGATGAAAAGTTGTGCTTTAAAAGAGCATATTTTTATTTTTCTTGTCAAAAATGACAATCGTTTCGCAAGATAAGACCCTTATGCCTCATTTGGGATCGTTTATAGTCCTTTGAAACTCTGTTGATAAAAACTGTTAAGTGTTGAGTTAAGCATTAAGTGTTGGGCTCTATTAAAGTCCATTAAAATGAGAAAAATCCTGCAATATTTCCTCAAAAAACATAATTTCTTCTCGACTGAACAAAGAAAGACATCAACATTTTGAATGACATGGTGGTGAGTAAATTATCTGGATTTTTCTATTAAGAAAATTGAATATTCCTTTAAATGAGGCTCAGTGGAGTGCGTCGACTGAAGCCATGGGTGTTTGTACAGAAACTGTCATGTGAGACAGAGGTAGTGATAAACGCGATGTGCAAACATTTATTTGTAGTGGTCAATTTTAATTTTGTGAAATAAATGAATGTATGGGAATGTATGAGGACGCTGTCACTTGAATGATGTCATAGCAGTAGGTAGAGCAAATATAACGACACGCCGATAATCACTCCCACTACGAACTCAATGGAAAAGCTAACCAAACCAAAGTGAGGTGAGCTGACCCGACCTGACCCAAACCAAACCGTGGGGTATTATGCAATGAAAAAAGCACTATAAGTAAACATTTATATTTCAAACTTTATAAACTTTCAAATTAATGTACACATGTTCACGAGAGAGCTGAGGTCAGGATGGAGGCTGACCTCTGACCCAACGTTATAAAACCCATTGCTTCACCTCGGAAGACATTTAATACCTGTATGGATTAGATTTTAATGGATGGAGCTTTAAAAATGGGGCACTATTCAATTCCATTATAAGACACATATACACCCAGGATGGCTTGAGGGTGAGTAAAATATGGACTAGTTTTCCATTTGCAGTGAACCATTACTTTAAAAAACTTCATTGCCTATGGTGCTTTGACTTCATGTTGGGGTATTCATACGTGGTTGCTTTTTTGAGTGGTTATTAGAGCAGTACTGGGTGACAGGTGGGTGTGCTGGATGTCTACTTAAAGCAACACCAAAGAGTTTTTTTTACCTTAAAATAACGTTTCCAAAAAAGTTTCAGTGGTTCATCCACTCAAAACAGGGTGAATGGCACTTTCACATTCGCTTTGCAGCCCTCTATCGGCCAAAACCGCACTAAAGAAGTTTCCAACCGTCGGGTCGCGGTCCTGTAGTTCGAGTGAAAACTACAAAAACTTGCTTTACGGCAGACCTACAATCCAATCAGAGCCAGCTATGCTGCAGTATTTACAACAGTGCTAATGAACAATTACACGTCTTACCTGAAGGGGGAGCAAAGAGCCAAAACTCTTTAGTGTTGCTTTAATAGCCCAGGTCTAAATACTGTAGTCCATCCAAGTCTCTAATAGTATGTTTATGTGGACCCATTGTTGTCAATCCTAAAGAATTCAGTCTGACTGACACTATGAAAGCATTGTTTGTATGAACCACAAACTTTGCAATTAAATGAAATTAAATTTTTTGCTTATCCAATTGAAACTTTACTCAGATCGAGCTAGGTCGGGTGTTTACATGAAGACTTTTCAGTCCGATTAAGGCATCAATCCCATTACTAACAGATTATTAGGTTGCATGGAACTAAAGATATTCTTGTTCCTAGATACGGTTCAAGTTAAACACTAAAGTTAACAGGCCTTCTTTTAGTTAGACCTTTGTTTCTATCCTACCAAGCACCAGCGATCACACAAACATGACTACTCAAGGTATTGAACTGTACATTGTAATGTCTATTAGCAATCAAAGGACATACAGATGCCTGCAATTTTGGTATTGAGAGCAAATCTGATGCGTGTCAGATGATTTGTAACAAGGAGAATGTGTGTTTGAGCACTGTCCTGTCTGTCAAAGCAGGAACTGGGAGGTGCTGGTGCTGACCTCCGAGAGTAAGACACATCAACCCTGTGCTTTTCAAACCCACAGACCCCTACCCAAACACACATATAGACACTACAACAAACGTAAACAAACAGCACACTTTCCAGACTACGAAACAGGGTAGTGGAGGAGTTCAGCCTTCTCCCGATATGATCATGCAGGAATGTAGCGATGGATTATGCAAACAGGGATGTTTGGGAGGTGAGGTCAGATCAGAACCAGCAGAGTGGGTGGTACCAACTACTGCTATTGCTGTTGAACACTCACGTTACACACGTAACACACACACAGCTGAGTTATTTTGACTACTCCTTCTGCAAAGAAAGACGCAAGTACCTTTCGAAAGTGAAATAGGATCGACAGATTTAAATGAGAGTGGTCACAGAGGAAGCCAATGGCGGTTGTAGGAAAAGGAAGTGAGAAGTTGTGGAGGGAAATGCCAGAATTGTCCCTCCATTTCCGACATTCGGTTTTATTTTATTGACACGGCCTTTGGTGCAGCTTTACGGGTCAAACAGGAAAATGACAGAAAGTATTAAAAGCACTAAGGGTAAATACAGTATAACACCTGTCAAGAATAAAATATGTCCTGATTCTAAATCAAAAGGAATAAAGACTATTCTTAAGGCCGTCAAGTTTCTGATTGCGTAATGGAAAAAAAACTCAGTTTTTTTACTGTAAAGCACAAAAAAGTAAAACAATTGATATTTGTTGTTTACATGCATTAATAGGGAGGTTTCCCGGACAGGGCGTAGATTTATGTTTTTAAATTAGGGCAGCTCAAATATGCATTTTAGTCTGGGACTAGGATAAGCCCTGTCTGGGAAACCACCCCTATATGTTTACCTTTTAAATGAAGACCAGTACTCCTTAAATAAAACTATTGCATGCATTGTTCTAGAGCCCGACCGATAAAGGATTTTGAAGGCCGATACCGATACAAATGTTTGGTGGTTTTAAAATCCGATATTCCAACATATCGGCTGGTTTTTTTTTAGAAACGCGCAACAAGATTTCCCTAACATTAGTTATTTTTTTGTTATTTATGAGTTTTAACTAAAATAATATGATAATGCATTTTAAAAAGAAATTTGTTTCTTTTATTGTCACAACAGAACAGAGGAACATCAAAATATATTAAAGTTCTGATTAGAGATGCTTAACGATTAATCACGATTAATCGATAGCAGAATAAAAGTTTTGTTTACATCATATATATGTGTGAACGGTATATAATAACTTTGTATAAATAAATGCACACACATGCATGTATATATTTAAGAAATGTTTACATGTGTATATACATTTGTATATTTATGTATAATTTATATTATTTATAAATATAAATACCTAATATATAAATATATTTTTTTCTTATAATTATACATGCATGTGTGCATATTTATATATACATAATTATTATACACAGTTCACACACATATATGATGTAAACAAAAACTTTTATTCTGCTATCGATTAATCGCGATTAATCGTTAAGCATCCCTAGTTCTGATAAATAAAATGTATAAAAATACAAACTTAAGCAGGGTTTCCCGCAGAAAATTTGTTAGTTAAGGGGGTAGGGTTGTGCGTGTGGGCGGGGCCGGGGGCATGGCAATCAAAGGGGCGGGGCGTACGCGTCATGATGAAAATATATTTTTTTAAACACTAGAAACTAGGACAGAAAGTGAACACATACTAGATTATTAATGAATTAAATGTTTTATCAACTGGCTGGTTATCCTCCAGACAGTGACGAACCATGTCTTTCTCTCATTTCGGCCATGTGGTGCCGTGCCCTGTTCACTATTCTCCAAGATGCTCTTGACGGCCTTTTGTGCGGCGAAATTTTTTTGGACGACCTAGTTAAGGTGGTAGGGTTTCCCAGCTTAGGTGGGCCGCCCGAACTGAAAAGTGCTGCGGGAAACCCTGTTAATATATGAAACGTAAAGGCCTTTGAACAAAAACACAAAAACAACATCAACCAAATCAAAGACTTGGTTCATAAATATAACTTTGAATAGGACTGGAGACAAATTCTTTTAAGTTCTGATAAATAACAACAACAGCAAAATATAAATTGCTGATCACTTGACTCAGGCAGTGGCTAGACGCCTAAATCTGGACCCCACCAGCAGCTACTGTTTCAGAGCGGTCTGTCAAAAACACCAACAGTGAGGAAATCTAATGAAGGCTGTTTTGTCCATTTTTTTTTTTAAATATTCATTTATCGGCCATTATGAATGCCGATACCGATAGTTTGGAAAATGCCTAATAGAGGCCGATAATTTGGCCTGCCGATATATCGGTCGGGCTCTACATTGTTCATCCAAAAATGAAAATACTTAATAAAAAAATGTCCCCTATTCCGTCATCATTTGAAGGAGCTAAATTACGATATTATATTTGTAATACAGTAAACTAACATAGGCGATAAAGCCCAATTTTATTTATAGCAGAAGTTGTGTGGTGTAGTAAAATCTGTCAAATGTTTTTCTCTTTCTTTATCATGAAATCTAAGAATAAAGGAAGACGGTGGTACAAAAGTTGTCACCTTTTTAAAAAGTACATATTTGTACCTATACGGTTTGTAATGGTATCTCAATGGTACACACATTAGAAGTGCATATTGGTACCTCAAATGTACATATCTGTATCAAAATGGTACCTTTTTTCTGAGAGGAAGAAGATGTTGTCTTTAGCATTACAATAAGGTTGTGTTAACATTACAAGAGTTAATGCATTAGCTAACACGAACAAACAATGAGTAGTTCTTTAGCATTTATGATCTTTATTCATGTTGGTTCATTGTGCATTAACTAATGTTAACAATACAACTTTTGATTTTAAAATGTATTAGTAAATGCTAAAATTAACCTGAACTAAGATTTCTATACGCTGCAGAAGAGTGATTCATTGCTAATTCAGCTTAGTTAATGAATTATGTTACCAAATACAGCATAATTGTAAAGTGTTACCTCTTTATGAAAAGCGCTATAAGGCGCAATGAAGGCACAGAATGTTCAATCTGATAAAAGAGAGGTGAAGGGGGGTAAGACTGGTATTGCTGCATCTGTGCCTTCAGTTACTCATTTGCTTTCATGTTTATACCGAAGCTAGATATATACCAGAGGTATTTTAACTCTTTAATAGCCCATAAATGATTCACTCCACAACAACAACAATAGCAACATAATAAAAAAACAGCAGAGTTATAAAACCATTAGCAGATAAAGACGGCTTTCCCAGAAAGGTCAAAAACAGCTTTTGCAAACTTACTACGTCAGGTTTCAACTGTTGCTACAGGGCTGTAACTGCCCAGAGTGTTTGCCTTGCGTATTTGCATATGATTTACATGACAGAACTGACGTTAGGAGATACCTTCTAATACGTGTATTTACCTGCTCTACTTTAAATACACCTGAATGCGTACATGTGCATGGCTATTACAAATACAAATGCAAACAAAAAAACATATATATTATTATAACGTATACTTATAGTCCTATTTCTTGAATATTTAGAAATCAAGGTAACATAAAAAAGAAGGAAACTGTGTCCTAACAAGGCATGACGTAAACAAAGAGGCAATCTACTGTATAAAATCTAATTTGCGTAAATCTGAGTTTCATTCTCGGCCACGACTGATAAGCGAGCAAAAAACAACATCTGTGGTTCAGCCCAATGAAAAATCTCATTGCTTCCCGTAACTGCACTTTAAACACATTCACTGGAAATAGACATATTGATCATTGCTAGTAATGTTGTTGGCTTGCATCTAGTTAGCACAAAATAGACCAAGCTATCATCATACTGTAGCTATAAACCGGTTAGTTCTTACGTTTATCAAAGAACTTGAGCTGTTTATGCCTATGACTACTTCACAGATCCAAAAAAGTAAAAAAAAAACAATTATTAACCCACAGACAGTTTCCTTGTCCTGAAAACACCTTCCTTATGGAATGCAGCGCTGAAATCCACAGATGCTTAAAATATCTCTCTACATTTGGATGTCAGATGACCACAATTCAGATGCTAAATAGCCATCATTGTCCAGCACCAGCCTGGTTAAGTGGAAGGAATTTTTAGATGGGACAATTATTCCCCTCAAGACAGGATCTCCCTGTGCTGTCTCGCCAATTCAAAACATCTGCTGAATGTCCACCTTACCTTTTCTTTTCTGATGGAAGGGACATTTTTGGACATACAACCCTTAAAACGGCTATTCTCTCTTTTTGATTAAAGTTATACCGAAAATTAAATAAAACTACACTACCGGTCAAAAGTTTTGGAACACTCGCTCGTTCTTTATTTATATATTTTCAGAATAATAATAATAGTTACAGAATAATAATAAACTTATTCAAACTATGGCATAACACAAATGTTACTGTGGGAATTAGGTTGTGACTAAAAGCATCCAAAATAAATCAAACTCTGTAGTAAAGGCACAATTTGCCTAAAAATTGCAAAACCGTTCTCGTGTCATTTTATCAAGAAACTTCTTGAAGTTTCACCTTAGAAAAATTTATTTGAAAGAATATTAAAGGAGTTCACATTTAATCTGGGATCTTATTGGCTGCTTTTCCTTTAATATTAAGTCATTTATTTAAAAAAAATATTATTTTAACATAAAATTATAGTTTTCTAATAAAAAAAATTAATCTGTTTGGTTCAGGTGTATTTTTGTCTATAAAAGTAATGTCAATCATTTAACCATACACCTTCAGATTAAATGATTTTTAAGATCAAAGTTAACATTTCAGTCAGATGCTGACCGCAAGTGTACGTATCATGTAGTCCTGTAGTCATACAACTAATGTTGCGTACACACACCAAAAGATAATCGGGCTGGTTTTGGGCCGATTTCCCCCCTTCCAACAATCCTAGCTATGTCCCGATTATCTTGATGGTTCTACAGATTATTTTATCAGATTTTCCCTTGGTGTGAGGAGTGTTAAGAGAGTCCGAACCTGATCGGAAGAACGTCAGAGCCACCCCAATCGCGAATCGTAAATATTAAACGTGTAATCCTGATGTGTTGGGGGAACCCTGAGGACAAACGTGCGCACACTCTTAAGATTATCACGTGAAACGAAACAATATCCAATCAGAAAGCAAAATGATGGAAGACGGAAGCAGTCATGGCGCAGCACAAAGTGAAGTTGATGCAAAGTGAACTTCTACAGACCATGTTCCCGCTGTCTCCATGACTTTTCATTCCAAACATCATTCCAAACACTATCATTGACATTTCTTCCTGCATATCTTCCGCCATGCTTTTTCTGAAGTCTAGCAAGAATTTGCGAGATTTCCTGTGTTCACAGTCAAGACTCTGCTTGAATATCTGTTTGTGGTGTGCTGTCTTTGACACATCATGGCACATCACACACTATAGGAGCAAAACTGTTAAAACTAGGATTTTTTATCTTCATGTTTTGATAAAAAAATATTTTGGTGTGTACCCAGCATAAAACTACAATTTTGTGTGAGGAACAAACCAAAATATGGGATGCTATTTATTAATGATCTTCATCCCAATAGTTCCCCTCACAAACATACAGGGGAGGTCTTTGACGATTGGTGCTTAGGTTGTATGGCCTTTATGATACTTCAGTGGTCATTTGTGTAAACGGACAGTTCCTGATGCAGAGAAAATGGGCAAAAAATGGTCCCTAGCTGTCACTGGGCTGGTACTGGTACCCTTTCAAAAATTATACATTTGCACCTAAAGAGTTCATATTAGTACCTAAGAGGTTCATACTGGTTCCAATGAGTGCATATTAATACCTTAAATGTAAACATTACTACCAAATATATACATATTTGCACCTAAATTATACATATATGGATCTTTTTAAAGGGTGCTGGCCCAGTGGCAGCTTTTGTGATGGTGCATAAACATGTACTGTTGTGTTTTAGGGGAAAAAAACAACATCATCAGGCAGTACAGACAACAAGCCCATTTGGGTGACTTGTGCCTTTAATGCAGTGTTTTTTATAATTTATGGAATATTGACCTTCAGTTAAAAGGTAAACATGTCTGTTTTTCCTCTTCCCGGCCCCAGCTGCCCACTTATTTTGACATGAGCAGTTCCTGTGCAGCTCCACATAAGACAGGACAGCTTTACGCGGAAGACAATGAGGAAATGACCTAGCATGTGTGAATCTGAGGACGCACAGATACGGGCTCTCCCGAAGAAACCGGGAGAGAAGGAATGAGAAAAAGAAAGAGATGACATCATGGCAAAGTTATAGGAGGATGGAAAGCAGGGTAACGCAACACTGTAGATAAACATGAGACAGCTGTATTTATGAGATCCAACACTGAGGGCGTTCCAGCTTTTTGGGTCGGGTGCATTATTTGGTCCGGCAAACCGGAATGCTGTAGACCCCACCAGATCTATACAGTAGGTCCAATCCGGTTAACAATAATGCAGCAACTGGCTTCCAACAAACCGATATCGGATGAAAGCAAGCAGCGCACGGTTTCTGTCCGTTTAACAGGAACAGTTGTGTAGCCAGCTGTCCGAAACAGAATTAGGAGACAGACGGTGTCTCTGTGGTATCCCATTGTGCACAGTTTCTTCAGTTCCAATTAAATTCAGATTATAATAGTATCATAATCTTATGACAAAGCAAGTATTAATGGTGACCATGGCAAAGTGTTTGTTTACAATCTAGGGTAAAGTTGAAAACAAGGTACGATGCTGAAGCAACATTGGTTGCACCTGCCAGGGCTGCACAACAATAGAGTAATGAAAGCTCTGTTGGTGGAGCATTGTGTTGGCAGTGCAAAGGTTGTGTGTTGGAATCTCAAAAAAAATAAAAAAATAATTATATATATATATATATATATATATATATATATATATATATATATATATATATATATATATATAGTTTGCATCTGCTAAATGCATAACATTTTTAAATACTGAGTTAAGAAATAATTGGCATGAACCAATGCTCTTAAAGATGCTTTTAGTAATTTCAGTCTAAACATTGTCTTAAATGTGTGTGAATTCAACATTTCAACAAAAGCACATTTTAAACGGTTTAATTTTGTGTTTAATTAATGCTTATAAGTTGTATAATAACCTAAAGTATACTACCCATCTCTAAACTGATACTTCTCAATACATTGACTTTCTCACTGATGTTACAAAAATGCAATTATTCGTAAAAAAGTTAAATCTTTAGCATCAGCAGAATATGATGGTGATATAAGTAAAAACACTCACATATCTCCTCAGTTTCTTCTCGGGTGGAGACTTTCTGAGCCAGCCCTGACAGATGATCTCTCCTTCACTCATTTTACGCGGAGAAAAACACAAACAACGCTGTAAATATCACTCTGAAGTCCTGAGATGATGCGGCTCCATCTATGTTGAACGCGAGTTACGCCGTACTACTGTGGATGTAAAGCGCGCTGTGCTGCCTTGGTACGTCATTTACTGCTGATGGATACGCTGCGCGGGCGGCGCGTCTCATGTGCGCGCACCGGGAACTCGGTTTCCATACAATACTACACGCGTCGGGAAACGAGCGGCGAGAATCGCTGGACGGAGATGAGGAGTACACGCGCTGATGGAGGAAGTGCTGTTAGTGCTGTCTGCTGTTAGTTTTCGCACTCGTACACACATTAACATACAAGCACGCCACGCCTACTGAACCGACGGGACGCGCGCTCGTGTGTGAATAGGAATGAAGATTACACGATTGGATTATTTTTACTTGTATAAAAGTATGGCAAAGTTGCTTACTGTATGCGATACAAAAAAATAATAATAATTTTAAGTAAGTTTATCGTGTTATTTTTTGTTTGTTAGAGTAGAAAATTAATTCTAGCCGAGTCATCTCTCAGGATTAAAGAGCTGTACACAAGTTTATCATCGAGCCATTAATAGTGAGTACGACGACATCTACTGGACGAATGTGGTTAATACAAGTGCCATTCACAAGCTACAATAAAAATGACTCTCGATAATAATTCACACTGCTTATTCTCTATTTTTGTATTTATACTATTTTTAGAATAATAAAAATTCAACAAAGCAACAATTGTGAATTAATAAATTATATTTGATTATCTTCAGTGTAGATAATAAAAATGTTCTTGTGGCATTTTATCAAGCTGGGCTCTGATTGGCTGGTTTTTCCTTATAATATATACCTTTCTTTATATAAAAAATTGTAATAAAAATAAAATGTTGGCAAAAATATATTTTGTCTACAAAAATAATTTCAAACGTATAAGCTTACATCTTCAGAAAAATCAGAAGGTTACGAGAAACATTTCGGGGTGGAGGGTTCCCGGACAGGTCTTAAGTAGTCCAAGACAAAAATGCATGTTTGAGCTGTCTTAAAATAAAAAAACGCTTGCACTGCAATATCTTTAAATATATCAGTGTCATTACTTTGCCTCAAAATGCACATCAGTAAAGGTTTTTGTAAGGTATGTTTGTAAAAACTACTTAAAGGGGACATTTCATAAAAATCGAACTTTTTCCATATTTAAGTGCTATAATGGGGTACCTAGTGCTTCTTTTAACCTAGAAAATGTGAAAAAGATCAACCCAGTAAATCATTCTCTGCAAGCATGTGAAAAAATAGGTCATTGAAATTTGGCTCCCCTTGTGATGTCAGAAGGGGATAATACCGCCCCTTTATCTGCACTATCCAACTACAGCACTGCCATTTAGTGCAGAGATCAGCTCATTTAGATTTAAAAAGAAAAAAAAAAATGCACATTTTTGCTCACACCTACAAAGTGGCAATTTTAACGTTATAATAAATTATCTATATGATATTTTGAGCTAAAACTTTACATATGTAATCTGGGGACACCAAATATTTTAAGAGGTGGTTTCCCAGACAGGGATTAAACAAAAAAAATGTAAGCTCTTAAAATACATCAGTACTCTTTGTTTTGCCTCAAAATAATTTTTGTAAGGCATGTTTGTTAAAACTATTTATATTTCCTAATTAAACTAAGGCCTAGTCCTGGTTTACCTGGTTTATAATCCCTGTCGGGAAACTGCCCCTAAATGTCCTAATATAACTAAGGCATAGTCCCGGCCTAATCTTAACCCTGTCTGGGAAACCGCCCCTGCAAGTCAAAGTTTTGAACGGTAGTAGGAAACCTTTATAAAAACCTTTATAAAAAGTGACCAAGAGCATATATAGCAAAGCAAATTTATTTACTCCAGAACAGTAAGGGGTGTTGACACATTTTGCTTTTCGAGATAAAGTTGATTTAATAATGTTGTTTATAAATATTCAAATGAAAAGACAAACAACTGTCAAAACAAATCTGTCATTGTTTTTACATTTTAAGCACACTGACCATCTGCTCCTATGCATAATGGAGAGGATGTTTCATAAAAACTGTATTAGTCACGGCACCAAAGCGATGACATGAATAAAAAATAAACATTACGGAGCACATTCCATCATTCTTGTATTTTATAACGCACAGTTTTAAAGCGGGCAGGAGTGTGAGGACCTTGCGAATGGAATCACATCTTTGATATTGTGAACTCCCAAAATGCACTGCAGGTACCTCTCAAATCCCATCCCGAAACCCCCGTGTGGGACGGAGCCAAACTCTCGCAGCTGCAGATACCTGCCAACCACAAACATTTATCTGTTATTGGAATAACAAAGATAAAAATATGGTCAGAAATCATGAACGGTTCACATGAACCTACCATGCATATGCGTCCTCCAATCCAGTTCTGTAAAATATGAGATGATAACAATAATGTATTGCAGAAGTAGCTTCACATGAACATATAAATGACAATATATGTGACCCTGGGCCACAAAACCATTTTTTGAAATTGAGATTTATACAACATCTGAAATGTGAATAAATAAGCTTTCCATTGATGTATGGTTTGTTACAATAGGACAATATTTGTTAACTATTTGAAAATCTGAAATCTGAAGGTGAAAAAAAAATAAAAATATTGCCTTTTAAGTTGTCCCAAATCAAGTCGTTAGCAGCAAATATTACTAATAATATTTTGTTTTATATATTTACGATAGGAAATGTACAAAATATATTTAAAATCTATTATTATGACCCATATAATGTATTATTAACTATTGCTACAAATATACCCATGTGCCTTATGACTAGTGTGGTTCAGGGTCAGATATTTTATGCATTTATGACTATAAGAAACTGGAAACATTGTGCTCGTACTGTGCTAGTCGACTCTTTAAAAGTTCAAGCCTCTCTTCTCTCAGAGATCCACCACAAAGCTCACCGACCCCAGGCACTAAGAGGTCTACAGCAGCCGCCTGTCAAAAAATACCAACACCAATAACTTACTGGGCAGGAAGTTAAGAGACAAAAGGCAAAATAATGGAGCTCAGCTAATCTTTCTTTGTGTCAGAGGGACAAAAATGCTAAACTAAAATATACAACTAATGTTTTTTACTACAATATATTTAACATAATTTCAATATATGAATTAGTTACATTATAACTTAAGATTTTTATGATTTAAATTAGTGTATTGTAGCTTTGTGCAAAATTAAAATGTTAGCCAGGATTCATCCATATGATTTACATAACATTTCACATTTTTACACAGCTGGTCTGGACAATAAAAAAAGTCTTTGGTAGACTGAGATTTTATTGAAACGTGTAACGGGTCCACATATGGAAAACATTGATATGTACTGAGAGTTCTCTCACAGTGTGACGGGGTTGATCTTGGTTGTCTCTGGCATAGAAAGGCTTTAAGTCGTAGGGATAGTCAACAACAAAGACTGGGACATTCCCACAGTGTTTCACCAGAAACTTCTCATGTTCTGTCTGAAGATCACAGCCCCACTAATGGAAACAAGCAGAGATGGCACGAGAACAAAAGCTAAACAGACACTCTTGAAACACAAATAAGGACTTTTTTTTAAAAAGGGACACGCCCAGATTTTGGGAATTTAGCTTATTCACCGTATCCCCCAGAGTTAGATAAGTCCATACATACCTTTCTCATCTCCGTGCGTGCTGTAACTCTGTCTGACGCAGCCCCCGCTAGCTTAGCTTAGCACAAAGACTGGAAGTGAATGGCCTCAGCTAGCATACTGCTCCCAATAAGTGACAAAATAATGCAGACATTTTCCTATTTATGTGTTGTGATTTGTATAGTCACACTGTGTACAAAAAACAAGGTCATATAAGACACAGCCATCTTTAACCTGTATACACACTGGGAACTACATTCTATATCATTCCGCCCAAGTAGCAGTGCTTCGCCTTCTGAGAATATAGTTCCCAGTATGTTTACTGTTAAAAGATGGCTGTGTCTCATATCACCTTGTTATTTGTACATGGTGTGACTATACAAATCACAACACATAAATAGGAAAATGTTCGCGTTATTTTGTCACTTATTGGGAGCAGTATGCTAGCTAAAGCCATTTACTTCCAGTCTTTGTGCTAAGCTAAGCTAGCGGGGGCTGCGTCAGACAGAGTTACAGCACGCACGGAGATGATAAAGGTATGTATGGACTTATCCAACTCTGGGGGATACGGTGAATAAGCTAAATTCCCAAAATCTGGGTGTGTTCCTTTAAATAAACATTTTTCGAAAGCCATGTCAAAACTAAAAGAGTGAGAAGTGTAGGATTAATAAACAGATTTATATGCTGTAGTTCACTTGCCTCTGTGCTGAATGTAAAGTTTTGTGAACTGTTGTTAAGAATGTCGATGGCTTCAGTGTAGGAAATGCTACAGAAAGCATACAATGTATTAATAAATTGCTAAAATGCTGATTTAAAAAAGCATCATTAACAGGCCTGGTTTCACAGAAAAGACTTAGCTAAAGCCAGGACTAGATGTTTAAGCATCTTTTATAAACATGCCTTGAAAAAAGACATTATTGGTGTGTATCTTGAGACAAATCAATGCTTTCAGGTGAGACAGCTCAAACATGTGTTTAAGTCTAGGACTAGCCTTAAAGGGACACTCCACTTTTTTTAAATATACTAATTTTCCAGCTCCCCTAGAGTTAAACATTTAATTTGTACAGTTTTGGAACCCATTCAGCTAATCTCCGGGCCTGGCGGTACCACTTTTAGCATAGCTTAGCATAATTTAATGAAACTGATATCCAAACTCTTTTAAAACTTGACTCTTCTGTAGTTACATCGTGTACTAAGACTGACAGAAAATTCAAAGTTGTAATTTTCTAGGCCAATATGGCTATGAACTATACTCTCATTCTGACGTAATAATCAAGGACTTTGCTGCCGTAACATGACTGCAGGAGGCGCAATGATATTACGCAGCGCCCAAAAATAGTCCCTTTAGTATCCTTCAATAGCTTTTAATTTTCAGTCTGTCTTAGTACACGATGTAACTACAGAAGAGTCAAGTTTTAAATAGGTAAAATATCTAAACTCTTTGGTCATTTTTGAGTGCAATGCTAATGAGATAAGATTCAATGGATTATGCTAAGCTATGCTAAAAATGGTAGCGCCAGACACGGAGATCATTAATGTTTTTAAAAATGAATGTTTAAAAATTAAATGTTTAACTCTAGGGATGCTGGAAAATGAGCATATTTTCAAAAAAAAGTGTAGTGTCCCTTTAAGCCTTGTCTGTGAAACTTGTTAAAAATTATAGTGCAGCAGGGATGATTTTTTTGCAGGCATAACCTGAATGCCAATTGGCATTTTAACACGTCCGGTTCCATCGTCCCACAGTCAATGGGGTTTTGGTTAAGCGCCTTAAATAAGATATTGGGTTAAAAGGGTGGTTGCTAACAAGCTGCTACAGACTTTGTGAAGTCATCACGTATGAAAATCTCAAAAGCAACGCAACATGGGCACAAATCCCAACAATAAAGTTTCAATAAAGTAGGAAATAGCTGTCGGTAGATTGGTGGTGTTGATGCTGAGACACGGTGGTGTAGTTCGCTTGTAACCTAAGGGGGTGTGCACACCAAAGCTTTAAACGCGGCTGAAATGACAGGCGGACGCCAACAGAAAACTTTTTTGAGCCGACTGCCAGCTTTCTTCAGCGTTCTTTATGATCAGTCGTTGTACGATGCACAGGTTGGTTGATGTGATTTTGTCCCGCCCCTCCACCACTGTGATTGGACAGCTGTGTGAGAACTGACGAGCTGAGCTTTTCACCCAAAGATGAATATTTTTTAACTTTCGACACTCAGCGTGGAAAAACCGCAGAGCGCCATCTTCCATTGCAAACAACTGAAAACATACGCCGGCCACCACTGTAAACCTTGTGGTGTGCACGCCTAAGGTTAGTTTTTTATTTCTAGTAAACACATTTAAGCTTTAAAATTAATAAAAGTTATGTTTGTCTGTGAAGATTATCTTGTTGGACAAATTGTGTAACTGCCATAAACTTAGTTAAACATAAAGCTTATTTTTTGTGATAATCCAAAAGTTTATTAGAATGGGAAAATTTAAATGAATGGGATTTTTGGTGAGGGAACCAGTGTCCCACTAACTTCTGGGTTGGCCTACAAAAATACACAATCCATGCAGCAGTCTATAAGAGGTGATACAGATAATTTTTCATAAAGATAATTACTAAGATCTTACTTAAATATATTTAGATCTCATCATATTAGGGAATCAAAACAGACCGTACCAAGATATAATACATACACATGAAATTTTCTTTTCAACATGAGATTCACTTGGTCCTGAGGAGATTAAGAGTTGAAAGGTTAACATGCAACAGGGCTCTAAAAACTTTACAAATCCAATTATGTCTCTCTTCATTAAAATCAACAGTATCTGCATCATACCCCATGTCCTGGTGCAATATATTTGTGAAATAATTCAATATCATCTGCGCAATGGGACATCAAATGCTCCGTGGTGGATTTAAACAGGTTCTCCATAACCTAGAAAGTTTCAGATTCACCTTTAAACCATTAATAGCTGCTTCAGAGATGTCAATGCTATAGTTGATGCAAAAGTTATACCTCCATTAGATCTCTTAATGATTCAGTAAAGGCAATTTCAGCTTCTACCATGTAAAACTCAGCCAGATGTCTCCTGCTTTGAGAGTTCTCCGCTCTGAATGTAGGACCAAAGGTGTAGACTGCTGAAAAAGCCCTAAAACAGTCCAACAATATGTATGTTACCACAGAATGGTAAAACATTCAACTTACAGTTTCTTTAAACCCACAATATGTCAGATTTTTGTAATACAATATCCAAAAACCACTTGTACAGTGTGATACATTTAATGCTGTTGTGTACTTATTTACATTATACCAAAAGTTCCTAAAGATTTGTAAATCCAGAGAAATTCCTGATTTAAATAATGGCTCGTACCTTGTCTCCCTTGTAATTGTCGCCATTTTAGTGAGTTAATATCTGCGCTATCCTCAGTTACCGGTTGTAAAAATTCATAGATATTAACACTAGATGTCGCATTGGCTACGGCAGTTCATTGGACCGAATGTGTCAAATAGAGCCGCCATCTTGAAACAGGGGAACCCCGCATCAGCTTCATTGTAGGCAATGGTGTAACGGAAATAAAATCCTCATGAATCAATTTTCTTGGTTTTCCTTTGGTTCGTTTCAACAGTCAGACATGTATTTAGCATTGAGTACAGAAAAAAATTAAAGTTTTGATATTTTGAAAATCTACTTTTTCTAACTATAATGCATAGTGCTAGTAGCCCTAACATCCACACGCAGCACAAAAGTCCGGCATCATCCATGAATTCGAAGTACAGGTGGAGATAGCAGTGTTACCTAGCTACTTCCAATGACAAGACCCCTGTTCTAAGATGGCGGCGATTTTGACGCATGCTTAGAACCCCAATGCGACATCTAGTGTATATTTCTATGGTAAAAATTATGGCAACATGGGTGGGCAAACGCGGAAGTGGCGGTTATATGGCCTCTAACACGAAGCTGTTGAGCCTTGCAGCTAATTCATTACGTTGGCATAAAATAATGTGATCAAATGTACATGTAAAAAAACATTAATTCATCCAAGAACATGATTAGAGAATTCCATACATAACAACATGTCCTGTTGTTCAACTTTCCTGCATAATGCCATTAAGCTTCACCTTTGTTATTGTGTAATAGCGACCTCTAGTGGTGAAAATCTACAAACTGTGGGCTTCAATATGTTTCATGCATATTATTAAAATAAAAAGGGTTTGTCTTTACCCTGCCATCACTTCTAGGTGCAATTGCCCTGATACTGTTAGATAAGCTGGCACAGAGAAGAAATGTGGGTTTGGGTCATCTGAGGCTTTTTTATCACCTGCAGGCTACAGACAGAACAAATAAATATATCAATTATCAGAATATCAGTTATTATTGTATCAGTGATACAATTTTAATTCGATTTACAATAAAAATGCTACCTCTAAACACTACATTTATACCTAATGCATGAAATTTGAGATTTTGAGTACCTCGACTTGAAAGAGTTCACCAGCACCCTCACAGTCATTTGAGGTGATTATTGGTGTGTGTATCTGCACATAACCATTATCCTAAAACAAGATTAAAAACAAGACTTAATTAATATTCATTGTAAATACACATACTGTTTTACATGCTGGACTATTTACTTGCCAACAATCTTTGATATATTTAGAATTACAGTAAGCAATTGTGCTCATAAGTTTATTTGCAAAAACTGTAAGGTGTTTGCAAAAACTAAATACATTTTTTGTGTTTTGTTTCATTCAGTAAAAATTGAATAGTCGTGTAAGGAATTTGTTCACTGAATTACACTTATGTGAAACAACAAGTTCATTAATATTCTCATACCCTGAAAAACGATTGGATGGCAGCTGTCGCTTCGCTGCGTATCCTGAGGAGGGAACTAAAGGCGTTTGTTCGGCATCTGAGATGGGGAAACTGTCTGATATATTCCAAAGGATGACGCTCTTTGATTTTAAAAGGAAATTCCTAGATCAGACATACAGTGATAGATTATAAGTGTTGTCACAATTCACTTTGTAATCATACGATGCGTGATGTCAGCACTTACCACGGGATCACATTCCCCGACCACTTGAATATGTTGAGCTTGTATCTCTACATTTTGTCTCTTGTTAGGACTCCTCTCCAATGTGCCAGTGATGTCAACAGCACACCCAAATGTAAGGTCTCTTGACAAAGAAAGCAAAATATATCAAACCAAGACCCTCGATTTAAAATAAGGAATTGGACATTAAAAATGTAAAATGAGTTTAACTTCTTCAAGAAACAAAATACTGTATCATGTGGCTTCTATGTCTGAATGCATCAAGCTACATTAAAATACACTTGAGCAAGAAACGTACCTGGTGTTCAGATGTGAGCTGGCAACCACCTGAAGAGGCTTCAATGAGCTGCCATCATTGACATGTAAGAAGAGATTGTCCTTCTGTGGTCTTACAGATCTGACCCACCCCTGCAACACAAGCATTCATGGTAACCTGATGTAAACATCACACGTGAATTGAAGACTACAGATGTCTCACCTGTATTCTAACATCTGATCCTATATCCGTACATTCCAGTATATCACATATCCTCATTTTTTTGGAGATCATGCGCCTGCAATGTCGTTGGAAGAATAATGCACCACATCGAGAAAACAACGATGTGGGTAAAACAGGTATGCGAAGTAATGTGACAGGTATCATTAAAGCTAAAAACAAGCGCACAAATAGATAAGATTTAAGAGATTTAATATATGCCCTGATTGCTTTTTCAGCTTTAAATGTAAGTGCAGCTCACGTCCATTTGTGTAATGTTATTGTGGATAATCTACGACTATAAAATGCATCCAAGAAAGCGTTATCATTTAATCTTTCTCTATTTTGGTTTTGACATTCACGTTGTTCTCAATGCGCTTCCTGAAATCGAAAAACGTCACAACTTACGTCATGTATAAGCAGATTCCGATTGGTTGAAACATGACATGCGCACTATGATTGTAGGTGTGTTCGACTTTATGTGGCGCCGCAAGAACTGACAGGGTTATGACGTCAAAGTACCGCGAGAGCGATTCGAAATTAGACTTCTCAGTAGGATTTCTCGAAAAGCTCTCGCGAGACTTTGACGCCGCATGAAAACGAACAAGCCTAATATCAGGTTTTATTTTTTAATTTAGCAGGACACACAAAGAGAACAACAGGTGAATGCGTATGTTAAATAAGTATACAACAGTCATAATGCATTTATATAAATACGTTTCTAAAAAGAAAGTGCTTTTTTATCAGTGGTCATGGTAGTCCAGTCATAAAATAAAAAAAATGTTTTAAATAATAGCGTAATCTGTTATGTGAAAGCCAGACTACAGTTTAGCAAGACCAGTTTAAAGTTATTTATGCCATTCAATGAAATGTCTTTGTGAAATAAATTTAAAATATTAATAAAGATCCGGAACCCAAAGTTTGCTGTGAAAACTACAGTCTTCCACGCTTTAACAAGTAAAACTATATTCCAGTAAGGTGGCAGCTGATTTTAGAAACTATGCTCCTCCTTTGAGGATAAACTTTAACTTTCTTCAGTTTCAGACTGTGTAGCTTCTACACAAGATGTCATGTAAGTCTTTTATAAGTTTTACATTAATGTGTTTGTATAAGTTAGTAAATTGTTTGGTTGTACCAAGGTCTCTTAAAAACAACATAAGACTGTCATTTGTATCTGTAAAAACAAAATGGGGAACAATGTAAGCAGTTTAAAATCTAGATCTCAAAGTGCCAATTATGTCAAACACCATTCACATTCCTTGTTATTGTATTTTAAATGGTCAGCATTAAATTAAATTAAGCGTCAACATACAGTGGTACTTTTTGATTAGCTGCAACTGTAATAATTAAAGCCCTGTTTACCTGTGTTGAATGAAATAATACAATTGCCTTCAGAAGTAGGCTAGTAATGTGAAGTTCACATGTGTTGAAATTTTGCATTCAGAGAAGTAACAGAACCTGACCAGCAAGACCAGCCGGTACATGAAAGATAACCTCATCTGATGATGTCACCCATGTCATGTGTCTAAATTAATTAAAAAGTTTGATCTGGGTTGGGTAACCAATAATTTAATTAAAAAAGCATAATGCATCTAGGCCTAAAGTCAAAGATCAATAGGATGCATGAGACAGCAAAACACATAATAAAATAATTTAAGCATATTTTCAGGTTACAAAATTGCAAAGAAATTACATCAGAAAATCAAGTAACATTTTCCATACCCACCTAACCAGGGTTTCATCAGGAAATATATTTAGTATTTGTGTTAGTTTATTTTCTTTCTTTTTTTCATTTAAATACATCATCGTATCCAGCTAGCCGTAATGATCAAACACTTAACCTTTTTGTGTACCTAAAGTTTTACCTGATTAGATTATTTGTAAAGACTGCTCTAGGTGGCGCAATAGAGACACTTTTACACCCCCAGTTCTGAAGCCTATTTCAAAAAAAAAATTGCCACATTTGACACGTATGCAACTTTTTGAGCTTGTTTAGGCGGTCAAAAATGCGATTCATTTAGCGATATTTTGCGAGGCAGCCACAGACACGCCCTTTAACGAAAAGTCAAGGTCGTCGCTATTTATCATCACAAAAGGTCTTGAGATTAGACTGATGAAATATGATGTTGATATGGTTAAATCTCTAAGAGCAGTAAATCACAGCGTAAAACATGGTATTTCCTGCTACCTCTAGGTGGCACTATGACTATAACTGAAAATTGTCATGTTGATGTGTTCAGACCAAGACCCTTATCAAACATGTGAACCGTGGTTCAGATTGAACATTGTATGCTTTAGTTATAACAACTTTCTGTTTCATGCGAAAATGGTGAAATTTGTCAGGCCGCCACGGACACACCCTCCAATGAAAAGTCAAAAGCTCCGCAATTTAACATCAAAAAGGCCTTTAGATGAGATTGACCAAATATGAAGATGATCTGATAAAATCTCTAGGAGGAGTTCGTTAAAGTACGAAGCCTGGAAATGGCAAAATTTGCACAGAAATCACAGCGAAAATTCAAGATGGTCAACTTCCTGTGGGGTTTTGAGTTTGGTTTCAAGGGACTTTTTTGTAGATCTTGGGGTGATAGATGACCCTAACAAATTTCTTATCGGTACGTTTTTCGTAGCGAGAGGGTTGTTCTTTTGAAATTTTGCAGGTGGCGCTATCGAGTCATTTCTACACGCCCACTTTTGACACCTATACCACATGTACATTTTTGTCACTTCTGACGCGTGTGCAAAGTTTCATGAGTTTACGAGCATGTTTAGGCCCTCAAAATACATTGACTTTGGGACCATGGAACCGGAAGTGCTAAAATGCTAACTTCCTACAAAAAATAAGTGCGGCAAAGTTCTTAAAGAGTAACTAAACCCCTGGTCAGAGCCTGACTCCACCCACTGGCAATATTTGAAAAATGCAAGAAAAGTGGGCAGATCCCAACGAAGATAGAGGGGACGAACTAAGTGTGTGGTGAGATCGAAACAAGGGCGTGGTGAGCTTGAACCTGCTTACGTCACGAGTCATTTTTTGGACCCAACATCCAATAGGAAAATTCAACTGCAGTAGCCACCGTTCAACCTGAAGAGGGCAGCACTCAGACGTTTTTACACCATATATTGTAGTATTGAAACACTTTATATCCAAATGTCAAAAAACTTACTAAAATCAATGAACAGCACTAATAAAGCGTCATTCTTACAGATCATTAACTAAAAAAAGTTGGTTTAGCGTTTAGTTACTCTTTAAAAGCCAACACTTCCTTTGTTTTGAAATACTCCTTTTTTATTTTGGGTAACAATGAATGACACCCAAGAAATAACATTTTTGTGTAATTATATGTTGATTGTAGCTACATTTTCTTTACTTAATAAATAAAGAATACTTAGGTTTGTAAAAAATCTTTTAATCATTTTTAAAAGCCATAAAACATGGATCAACTTTGAGTATTTTTAAAACAAGAGTGCTTTAAAACTCTGTGAATTATTTGCTGTATATGGATGAACCCTCTTGTAATGTTTTTTTTTTCTATTTTTGTGGTATGCTAAATATATTTTCTGTAAAAATGATTTATAAGAAAAACTGATATCACAAAAAGTATGCTAAGGTCACAATACAACATATATCCGGCCACTAGATGATGCTGTAACTCCATGTGTGATTTGTTATATGTCAAAAGTAGAGTGGAATGAGCAGCCATTCACTAGACAAATCTATTTAATCACTTATTTATTAGCTCAGCATCTTCACAGATGAATTATTAATACGGCTATAGTGTCTCCGTAGACTGCGTCCCACCAGTGCTGATGCTTATGTTGTTCTTACCAGCATGTTATATGATTTGTATTTTTGGAGCAGACATTTTTTTCAATCAAACACCATCATAAATTATTAAGTGATTTTAGTTTTAAATTACTAATGTGATATTTAATTATAGCTCTATAACCCATGTTGGATTGAACTTTTATGTTAAAACTGGTCTCCTTTACTGGAATATCTAAAAAGCAGCTCACCAGCCATGTTATAAAGGTCTAATAAAAAAATAGCTACTTGGGAGACCAGCTTAGGATATAAACTGGTTTGAGATGTTTGTTCCTAGTTGGGCCATGAAGAGAGAGATAAACTTGCATCTCATCGTTCATTGCATCTGCAGCTTGAGATTCAGTTTGGCTCCTGCCATTCTTATTTGTCTCAATTTTCTTGGTTTTAATCAATATGTGATTAGCCAACACAAACAGGGATCTTGTATTAAAAGCTTCAAGCTCAGCAGGGTCGAACTCGGAGGGCGAGAGTGTCTGCACCTTTTTCTGCAAGCATGGTATTGACCCCATAATTCAAAGGCTTATCTTCAGTTCCTCTGATGTATACGTTATGCATGTGCACTGTAAGGAGCATTGATTTTATGTCACATGGCTCATTTAGTTCTGATGAAGCCAAAATAGTGATGTCATTTAAGAGAAGGGTTTTAGATGGCTATCACCTTGAACATGTCAGTGATAAAAACAACAACAACTGTTGTCTGTTGAGGGATGCCACTCGCTTTAACTTGAAATATTGATATTTCATATTTGAAAGGTGTTTAGCTATTGTCTGCTGGATTGAACGTTTCTTGAGTCTGCCCATAGGAAAAAAAACATATTAAATGAAATCACAGCTGCTTCTCTTAGATAGCATAGCAATGAGATTAAATGAGTGAGTTTAAATTGAGACTTGCGGTATAAAGCCTTATGTTTCTTATCTTAGACACTTAAAAATCTCCTTTCAGAAGAGGTCTCAACCAGGTCTCATACTGTGCTAAGACTAAAGTGGATTTTATTTTGAACTTGGATATTTCTCATTAAAATTAAAATGTGAACTGCGCTGCTAATGATTTAATAGCTCTATGCTTTAACTCTATACCAATAATTGTCTCATTAACTATTTTTATTTCTCCTAAGGCATTTTATGTGAAAATGTGAACTGAATGTATACGAAGGATATGATGAAACTTTGATGTGTTTTGAGTATATTGTTCACACATAAAGGCCTGCAGTCATAAAGGGACATTAAAATTTAAAGCCTTTATGAAATCTGAATTGGAGTTTGGTGACTTTTAATAATATTATTGCCATTTAGGTTTGAGGCTGTCTCTGGTTTCTTGCACTCGCAAAGTTTACAAAAACTTTTCAAACTTTTTATCAGCCAAAAAACCTTAATTATTGTAATAACGAGTTTGCACGTTTAACTTTAAAACATATATTCCTCACCTTTTTTTAATAGTATTTTACATAGTTATTGTTGTTATTATTACCTGTTATTGCATTTTATTTGATTTTTACATTTGCATGAGTTCGCAGTTTTTTATATGTTGGTCGGCTGTAGGTCGGATATGTGTTGCTTTATCATATAAACAATAACTGCGTGAAAGTCTGCACTGAGTTCAGTCTCATCACACTTTCACTGGTTTTAAATTTTAATGAGTTACATAATTTGTTCCTGTGACTTGTGAACAAAAATGGTGGTAAAAATAAGTTTTAAGTGCAGTACACAATTATAAATATATATGGTAAACAGTCCTTATGATAAACGTTTTGTGTATAGTGTACATAAATATGAAATAAAATGAAAAGTCAACTTTTAAGTTTGGGTTGACTGAAATTTTGTAAGTATTCTTTACTTAGAATTTTTGATTAAAAAAAGTTGAGTTGGTTTATAACATACAGATTTTTGGAGCATCTTACCCCACCCTCACCCTAACCCAAACAGTTCTCAACCATATAAGACAGGTACAGTCACAGGTATTTAATGCATAGATTTTTAAAACAACAACATAAAAGTATTACAAACAATTTGTGTTGCAAACCTTGAACTGAAGCCAAACAATCACTTTATATGGAGAAATCCATGAATGCAGGGGCGCTGTAAAGGGGGGGTAAAAAATGACGATTCTCGGGGCCCACGAGTAAGAGGGGGCCCAGAGAAGCCCCCAAAATTGTGGTGCTAAAAATATTTAATAGTAAAAATTATTAACTTTAAATTAGTCTATTTGCTGTTTCCTGGTATCAAAAAAATGTATTTGTTTAGGAAACACAAACAGTTCAAGTGTTAAAGATAATTACCACACTGCAAAAAAATATTTTCAAGAAAAAAATTTCTTAGTATTTTTGTCTTGTTTTCAGTAAAAAATATCAAACATTTCTTAAATTAAGATGCTTTTTCTTGATGAGCAAAACGACCCAAGAAAATTAATCTAGTTTTTAGACCAAAAATATCAAATTTAAGTGATTTTGTGCATAAAACAAGCAAAAAATCTGCCAATGGGGTAAGCAAAAAATCTTGAAAATTTTTCTTAAACACTAAATTCAAGAAAAAATCAAGAAAAATGTGCTTACCCCATTGGCAGATTTTTTTTGTTTGTTTTATGCACAAAATCCCTTAAATGTAATATTTTGGTCTAAAAACTAGACTTATTTTCTTGGGTCGTTTTGCTCATCAAGAAAAAGCATCTTAATTTAAGAATTTTAAGATATTTTTACTGAAAACAAGAAAAAATTAAAAAAAAATTTCTTGAAAATCATTTTTTGCAATGCATAAGTTTCAATTTTGCGGTTAAAATGACTGCTGGTGGCCGTTATAGTGTTAAAAGTGCATGATAAGGGAACTCATTTTCTCCCCATGTTAGGTCAAGAAAACGCTGGAAAAAATAACAATACACAGTTTTAGTTAAATGTTCAACATTGCAAAAAATGACTTTCTTACTTAGTATTTTTGTCTTGTTTTCAGTAGAAATATCTAAAAATTCTTAAATTAAGATGCTTTTTCTTGATGAGCAAAATGACCTTAGTAAATGAGTCTAGTTTTAAGACAAATGAATATACAATTTAAGTGAAATTGTCCTTAAAACAAGCAAAATGATCTGCCAATGGGGTGAGAAAAGAATTGTGAAAAAAGATTTCTTTTTTTTTTAAACACTTAATTCAAGTAAAATTTTATCACCCCATTGGTAGTCAAAATACCATAAAAGCGCATGATTTTATGTAAATTAATATGAAAAAAGTCTCAGCTGTGTTGGGGGCCCTGTTAAGATTCTTTTCATGGGGCCCAAAATCCTTAGCAGCGCCCCTGCATGAATGCAATGCACACAGTCAGATCTCATGTAAACATAAACGGGATCATTAGAGCCTGACACAGTCGATCACCACAGCCGGTAACTCTTCACATTCTTACCTAACGTAATGATGCAGTTGGTCACGAGACGCATGAGAGCCATTGCTATTTCACAATCAAAATTGACGTATCATCGCTTCTCCTGGTGGTTTTTGAATAAGTGGATCTGATATTTTCAGCAGATTGTAATCACTTTTGCATCTTTTCTTTGTATAAATCGATCGTTTGACCTCGGTACACTTGGAATAATAAGTACCTTTTGAAATAAATTGTCACTGTTTTGTATGTTGTGTTTTATATCATATAATAAATGCCTAAATAGTGTAATGTAATATAAGTAAGGAATAATTGATGATGGGCTTTTGAATTGTAAGAAAGTAGTTAACACATCTGTTGGTCATATTTGGGGGAATGGACAAACAACAAAAACGAATTGTATGGATTGATCGTTTGGATTTATTAGATACGTTGATATATTCAGTTATAATGGTTTCTAAGTCTCTGGTAAAATGGTAAGCTACAAAAGACATTTCTGCACTTAGATATTAAAGAGAAACAAAGCAGGCAAGCATAAAAAGACAGTGTGCCAGTCCTATTGATCTCATGGAATTGTCACTGCTTAATGTTTCATGAGCTTAGCTAGACAAATCCTTCAGGACAGACCCAATATCTTAACAGCAGCACCTGAGCTCCCACATATCAATTTGCTTCTTTGTTTGCGAAAGGCTGATAAGGGAAAGTGGGACTTCAATGTGCCGATTACACCGATTTCTCCGTGCTGCGTCTTGTTGTTTTTTATCATCAAAAAGTGCAGGAGTCTGCTCTCACCGTTTTCATCCCACCGCATCTGAAAATGGCTTGAACACGAAAGAGTCATAAAATGAAAATAATGAGTTGTTATTTGAAATAGCATGAGGCCAAACAATATTCAGACACTTCTTTTAGTCTACTAAATTAGAAAACCTATACTGAAATTGCCTCTTGGCTTTTGCGTTCAGTGTCATTATCCTCCTGAACGATTTACAATGATTTTTAACCCTAGATTTCGATGAACAGGTTCTGTTGCATTACTTCTCTGGGTTTTGCTTTTTTCAAAACACCTAAAGGCCAAAATCTGCTTGGGATTGATCAGTTTAGGAGTTTTTAAATGAAATTGCTTGACAGACTTTAGTTTTTGTACCAATAAAAGGCTTATGATGCTGCCATTGCATGATTTCCTATTCGTGGTAGGTCGTTCCTATCCTAGAGAGTATTTGATTGGACAAAATTCAATGTAGTTCATAGTGCTGGTCCCAATTTTTTTAACTACTGTGTACTTGCATAAGACACGAGTATTTAATACAGTATATTGTATTTGTTGTGTATGCATGTTGTTCAGGGTGGGTTTAGGGTAAGGGTCAAGAGTATAATGTACAGAAAATGATCTTATAGACAATATACAATGTGACTGCAGTGCCTTTATTTATTCATTCTTTGCAATTTTCTGTAGCCTTTTTTCTGTAGAGTTTTGAAAGATAACTGTTTTTATGCAGTTTCTGTCTTTTCTCTTTAAATTCTCTTGAGTTTTCATTTCCATAAGGGTCCTTCGGGTTAAACTGTGAGTAATGATCCTCTTACTGTTTAATACTGTATCATAATGCGACGCTTTTTTAATGATTCACAAATAGAGGTCAAATAAAAGGCAACTATGCCCTTATTATAGGGTCATTATTCACTGTGCAAATTTAATGTGACACCGACAAAATTATTATATAAACTCTGTATATTATTTTTGCTACAGTTTTGTAACATAAACAAGTTTTACATAAAAATGTGTTATTTTTTGTCACAGGCTCCATAATATACAGGGCTGCATGTACTGTGCTTTTAGATATAAGACACACTTGAAACATTGAGGGGTGGTTTGTTTCCCAGATAAGGTTTAGATTAATCCAGGACAGGGACCATTTTCTGACTATTTTTTTCTGACAGTGTTCATGCATCTCATATTCAGCCAGCGTGCAAACAAAACAAGGGCAGGACATTTAAAATCACCGTTAGCTTTTCATACAACAGGTTGAAAATGTTCTTTTATTTTAATTTCTCAAGAAAAACTACCCTGAAAAGGCAAAGATGTGCTTAACGTATCAGAAGAGTTCAGAATAACATATGCGTCGTTCGCTGGCAGCCCTTGACAGAGAGTCAAGAACAGATTGTTAGTGCTGCTAGTGAAGGGGTGGGCTCGCTTAAAGCAACACAGTGGCATTGCTCTTATTTACAGCACCATCATGCTCATAAAGCAGGCCATATGCTACACTCGGAATGATATGCCATACATAACACTGCTATGAGATGCTTTGGCAGAGGAGAGCTTAAGCGAGGTCTTAAGGTGAAGGAAAAAGGCGTTGTCTTAAAACCCAAAGATACTGAGATAACAAGGTCAGAACAAGAACATCAGTGAAATTTATGACATTATGAATTTAAAGAACTGATGCAAGACTTGGATAATGATGCACAAAGCAGATTATATAAATGTAATATTGAAGTAAATGTTTTTGACTATGTTGTATATATTTCAGTGGTGTTTTTTTATTAGTTTTAAATTATCATTTTTTAATTAATATCGAATGTATTTGACAATTATTTGTAATGTAATGTTTTAAAATTGTGTGCAACTGCCCGGGGACTGCAGATGGAAATTAGCTTTTGCTAACTCTGGTACAAAACATATTTTCATAAGATTAATGTATTTTGTATTAATGTATACACTGAAAAATGATTCATTCAATTTACTCAATTTATTTAAGCAATTAAAAAAAAAATGTTTGTTTTGTTTTTCAATTTTTTTTACTTAAATGTAGCTTAAATAAATTGATTGCGACCACTTACCTTTAAAAATGTGAGTAAATTGAATGAATATTTTTTTCATTGTACATTAAACACATGTGTATATATAAATTAAGTAGTAAATAAATACTAAAGATTTCTTTACATTCACTTTTCTGAGTGATCCTTTCCATGGATCCCTCAAACGGTTCTAAAGCGTCCCCAGTATTTGAAGAGAATAAAGACAAAGAAAGTAAGTATCTGTGTTTGTAACTAATTATTTAAGTTTGCACCCAATTTTATGTTTTTTATATCACAATTACTGTGTATCTAACAGAGGTTAAAGTTTCTTTAAAATATTAACAAAATATGGATAAATAAAAAATATCCCTTGCTAAAGATTCATCATATGTGGGGGTCCCTGCCATCATAAAGTTTGAAAACCCCGATTTATGCAATTCATTTGAACCATCTGGTTGGTTTAATATGCACAATATTATAAATTCTGTGCTGCATCCTTGTCACTTTTCGGAGATTTTTGACGTTTTTTGATCGTGTTACATTACTTTATTCTGGCGGCAGGCTGCAGACAGCGCAGTCGCAGACGTCATCTGCTGTTGCTGCATTTTGCTATCTGAGGAATTAAAACGTGTTAGAAACGCTCACAACATTTACAAACCCCAGTACGGTAATGTGCAGTTAACCTCCTCTATGTAGAAAATGTATGGTTTAAAATGTGACAGTCCCGACGTTATAGATTTCTAGAATTATTTGGTACAACGCCAAAGTTCGTCAGAGTTCACGGGGGCGCAGAATAACACATGCTCCCATATGAGGTCAAATTTGATGCAATAATGCGTTCCTCTAATAATTTTATCTACATTCTTTAAATCATTATATTGAACATTTCTATATTTGATAGCCTATAGCAGGGGTTCTCAAAGTCCGGACTCCGGACACTTCATATTACAAGTGCATTAATTTCTATGTGATTGATTAAATGTGTGCATTTGCTACTTTACAAATGCATATTAAACTTGTAAACCATTCGTTTAGCTTTTTCTTTTTAGATTTAAGAGTATTCCTGGTCCGAAAAAAAACGAATTATTAAATTTTTCTGTGTGACGCTGTAGCCATCACACCCAGATATTATGCACAGCTACTTCATGTACTACGGCTTTTGATCAGTAAGTCCTTATCAATCTGAAATCACTGTTGGTTTGAGTCGTTTAAAACATGCATTTGAAAAAGCAACACTCGTCAAACATAATCTTATACATATTCTTTATTATCATGAAATACCTGAAAAGGTTTGAAGAACAGCAGTATAAATATATCCTTAAGACATTTCCTGGAGCTGCGTGTGTCTGGTTCTTCGTATGCAGCGCATATTAAGTTTTTAACCGAGAGCGCCCCCTGGCTTTTGGATGTAGCGGCATTTCCCCGTAATTAATTGAGAAGCAAAGCAAGAATCATAAGCCAATTTATAGGTGCACCCCTAATTTAGGTCAGTGTCTCTGCATACCAACCACACTTTTTTTTCCATGGTTTATACATCTGATGGAGAACAAACTGTGCCATTTCTCTTATTGGGTTGCTCTGTATTTTGCATATATTTTTACTTTTGGCATATTTTTTGTGTTTATGTTTAAAAAAATTTTTTTTACTTTAAATGCAAAATACACTTATGTTTTTCCCAAACTATTTGTGTTGATTTCTTATATAAACAAATGATTTACATAAAGTTTTTCCGGACCAATGAAAATTATGGGAATTCAGATTTGGACCTTTGAATGTAAACTTTGAGAACCCCTGGCCTATAGAATTATCTGTATATTTTATATTCTGTTTGAACAGTGCAATCAAACTTGCAGTATACATAAAATATAAGAAGTTATAACCTAGAAAATCTCTCATTGTGACTTTAATTTGCTTGAAAGGTGTTCTCGTGCTATCTGATTTTAAATGAAATGTCACTTGATTTGTTATTTTGTTATCTAATGGAATTCAATTATACATTTATGTGTGGTTTAAGTGTCCATTGCACTGTGTGTGCGCGTGTGTGTGTCCATTGGGGCCATTGCACATGCACATACATAAACAGGGAGCAATGCATACCAAAGGCTTTCTCTCAGTGGAAAAACTCCACACATATTCATGAGTAATTGCCTCTATTTATAAGACAAGAGCCACTCCTCACTAATTAACCCAAATATAAATGACAGAGCTTTGGCCTTCAACCAGAGCTTCGTTTTGAAGAGTATTCTCAATGCACACCTCTCCAAACTAACTAAAGGTAACTTTCAAGCTAAATGTACATCATTGCCCCATTAACAGCTGTAAGCATGCAATTTTGTTTCATCTGATTATGTTTACTGGTAGAAACTGGTGTTGTTCATATGCTGGTCATTCAATTCAAGTGATGATTGTGTAGTAAATCGTGTTCGGTTATGATCTACATTTTACTGCCTACAGGAATCTGGTTTTTATGGCATAATGTAACATTGCATTTTGATAGTTTTCCCATAGAAGGACGCTTTCAATGCTACCTTAGAGTTTTGTCAAAAAGGTAGAAGGATGCATAATAATACCTTTTGAAACAGCCTTTGCTTGATGGATTATCGGTTGATAAAGTGCATCATTCAGGTTTTAATAATAGCCTATAGTGCACTTTGTTTCAGTGTTTTCAGTGTGAGCACACTATGGTACTATTTATAATTTTGTGTTCCTGTAGCTCATTTGGTAGAGCATTGTGTTGGCGGCACAAACATTGCGGGTTGTTTTTAATGAACACATATAACGACAGCCACGACTCGTATGTATGGGCAGGTATTAGTCCAACTGAATCAAACCTTAATCGTTTACTTGTAAATATGTCTAACACTATTTAACAAATATTTTCAGATTTTCTAGACTATAATAAGTCATAAGTTGAGATGAATATATATGGAAATTAATAAATGGAAATGCAGCTTAATGAAATCTACTTGCAAATGGAAGGAGCTTACACCAAGAACTACAAGTGGGAGTAAGCATAGGCTTGCCTACGGCCTTTAACTTGCTGTTTCGAGTATGTTTAGTCCACTAGCAGTCAATAATAGGTTAGTCATATAGCCTACAGTATGACCCAGAATCTGCTCCCCCAGAATTTAGTCAGGAGCTGCTACTGCATACTAATAAAATGTATACCTTACACATTGCCTTAATTCACCTTGGATAAAACTCTGCCAAGTGCATAAAAATGCAAATATTTATTTACTAAACACTAAAATGAATTAGATGCACCTTTAATGTAATGACCACTGAAGTTTCCATAATATGTTAATACGTCAGATCAAATTTCAAAGTCTCTGCTACAGCTAATGATTTAAATAAGCCATCCGTCCTTATCTGCTGGACTACATTGAATAAAGTGTCTGAATTTTTTCTCATGAGCCTTTAAATTGAGCCTAATAGAGACTGATAGGACCATATCTAAACTGAATATGAAAATGCTAACTGTATTAATAGTGTAATATCACTCATGCATTGAATCTCAGGCTTCAGTTTGTAAGTAGACTACACTTTCCTTTAACACATGCACGCACACACACACACACAATAATATGCTGTTATACTCCATATAACTTAATGTACAAGTCAGAAATTAAGCTTTGTTTTTGCACAGGCCTACTAAAGGGTTAATGGTGCCACATGATGATCAAATGATACATTTGACCTCTTTGCAAAAGGAAAACCCACCAACAATCAAGAATGCATGATTATATGGTGTCATGGCTTCGCAATAAAAAATTTCATTATAATCAGTGGCCGTTTGTCACAATATGTATGTAGTCTGTCATGTGTGTGGTTCGTAATTTCAAAATATTTGTTCGCCGCGTCGAGTGAACCTGTGTGCATCACGTGTCTTGTCAAAATAAGTGCTTTCTGCAGATGCGTCTAAAAGGTTTATGATAAAAGAGACGCTCGTGTTTGCCAGATACTCACATAATCTCATGCGTAATCAGAGTTTACTGTTAAGGGAGTGTCTTGCATGTATTTGGGAACGTGAGCGTTTCTTTTATTATAAAAGGTTTTGATGTGTGTGGAGTTTGAAAAAACAAGTGATGCACATGATTCACACTACGCAACAAACACATATTTTGTAAACTCATATTTTGCATAAAGTAAAACATTTCTCAACTTTGTCGCGCGACTGGACAGTCGCCAACGGTTACTGTCGCTCGTGTTGCTGGAAGTCGCCAAGCTTCCATTGAAATCAATGAGATCACATCGCTCTGATACTGCTAGTCGCTGCTAGTCTGAATGCAGCTTAACAATGCATCAAAGCCCATGTTTTTACTAATCTTTGAAATGCCCAAAAGGTAAAAAAAATCCAGCCCACAATCACTTTATATAGTGAAAATCAATAATTTTGTGTATTTTTCCCAAATAAGTGACATCATTTATTAACTTGGCAATTAAAGAGTTAAAATCATGGAATTCTTTGTTTTTCATTTGGTAGTTTTGATCAGTACTGAGGTTGATTAACAGATTTATGCAAAAAAAAAAAAAAGATTAAATTGATAACTTTTTACAGCAATTTAATTTAGTGGATGTTTTCACAAAAGTGTAGTAATTTTGCCCATGGTGTATTGATGAGTTTTTGAAAAAATTCAAAGCAATTTCCCATAATATGTGTCAATATAAGAGTTATTATTATAAGGCCCCCCAAAAAACATAGTGGGTGAAAACATCCCCAAAAACACATAAAGGTTAAAATAGTAAAAACAATGATTTGCGCCACAGAATCCCCGTTTATAATGTTTTGTGCTTTTGGTCTTAAAATGAGACATTCAGAAATCACATATGACAACTGTGTTTTATGAAAGAGGGTTGTCAAAAATAATTACTGGTTACAATAAATCAAGATGAAAATATATGTTATGTATTATATATTTTCAATTTAGCCTGCTTTCAATCTACAGCATTTTGTTATGAAATATGCATGTGGTTTCTTTTAATCCCGACATCTCTAACAGACTTTATTGGTTGCATTGTGCCCTCTGGGCGTGATGAATTACAAGCTTACAGCTCTCTTTCTAGAAGTCTTACTGCATCCACAACGCTCATTACTGGATGTACAACTGGCTAGATGTCCATCATGCCTGTCACAAAGAAAACTGAGCTATTGAAAATAGAAGAGGGTTGCGTCAAGAAACCTTTTAAGCCGGTGCAAAGATTAGACTAATTTTCCAGAAGCCATTTGGACAATTATGGGAACTAAGTTTAGTGTGGAGCATCAAATTACTGAATCTTTTAAAAGTACCTTATTCATTTAACACAAAGGGCTAGAAAAACATGCATGCATATATACATACATATATGAATAGACCAGCACTCTTATGTCGGTGTTATCTATAAAAGACCTTGTTGGGATCAGTTTTAAAATGATAATAATCTCAGTAACAAATTATTTACATTTTCAAAAAAAAATCTAAGGGGTAAGAATTCACAACCATGCTAAAGTGTTGATGTCGGTGTAGCTAAGTGGTTGCTAAGGTTTTCCGGGTGTTTAAGATGTAAAGGGATTTTCTGGGTGGTTGCTAGTTGGTTGTTTACTGACCCAAGTCATTAGGTTCTGGTCTATTTTGTCTGTTATTGTCTTTAGATATGGCCTCTTATATCTTCAAGTCTATGTTTATGGGACCCCTTTTATCAGGCAAGTAATATATATTTTCCTTGCCACCAAAATGTGAGAGTTTTCCACTGAATTTTACATCAAGTCGCACATGTGCGACCAGTAAATTTGAATTTTTTTTGTGATGTGACACTGAATTTAAAACAGCACATTGTACTTTCTGCATCTATTATCAAAGGATTTATTAGTAAGTGTACAGTGTATTACTTATTAGAAATGTGAATATTTGGTTAGCATGTTGATTTACGGTATGTGCCCCTAAATTTTCTGATTGCGCCCCTAAAATTTTCAGTTGGGGCCACTGTGCTCCTAGTGAAAAAAGTGAGTCTGGAGCCCTGTATTGGGATATAATTTCAATTTAAACCGCCAGGATTAATTGTACAAACGAAAAAAAAAAAATGCTGGGTTATTTTCAACCAAGCATTGGGTCAAATAGGGACGAACCCAGCCCGTTGGGTTGTAATTTAACCTATGCTGGGTTGTTTTAACCCATTGTTGGGTCGAGTCTATACCTATTCTGCTAGGTTCATCTCTTTTTGACCCAATGCTGGGTTGAAAATATTTGGGATTTTTAAAGCGTAAAGAGGAAACATTCTGGATGGATGAGCGACAGAAAGAAAGACAGACATTGAAGGGGTCTCAGTTGCGTGTTGCAATGCTGCATTCCTCTTGACAGGTGTGAACAATGGCCGAGCCCTAAGAAATGTCTTTGTAACGCTCTGTAAACCCGGCTGACACCATGTGCGTTCTCTAATAAGACTGACTTCACACATTTTGCAAATCTTATTGACAGCATAGCTAATGCTTTTTATTAAGCTAATTACCCTTAAGGTCATTTCTGTTTTTGACACCAAGGCTACACTGCAGGAAAGGAATAAAAACATCCCAGCTTTTAGCAAATGAGTTTTTCTAGAGACATTCCACGGTGATAAAATGAACCACGTATTATAAAATAAATGAGATAAATCCTTACAACGAATATTGTTGCAGACGGAAGGACCCCTCAGGAAAGAAAAAAATAACAAAAATTTAAAAAAATGAAATACTTTAGTGTCTAAACTGATCTCTGAAACAAATACCTTGTCGAATATAAAATGTGTGTAATGTTTTTGTCATCAGGATCAAAACTATTATTTTGCTCTTGGCATTTATTCATGCATAGTTAACTTGAGATTAGTAAACAACTGGCTTATAAAAACCACATGGCATATAAAAGCAATGCTATAAAGCCAGCATATACAGTTACGCTGTTTTGATTGTGAAAGAAATTGAAACCCAAGCAAACAACTAAACAACCATTTGAAAAGGAAAAATGAAAAGGCTGTCCATCATTGTCTCATGCCTTTATGTTTTTCCGAACCTGGATGATTTTTCATTTTTCTGTAGAGCTTTCTTTATAATATTGTATTTTCATGCACTGAAAGTAAACAGGACAGACACAGCACAGTTCCCAAATGGACAAAAACAAACATAATTGTACCCAACAAATATGATTCATGTACTAATATACTAAAGTTTTCAAGTCTTTAGAGTATATGATGAATGCATACTGTAGTTTAGATATCAGGATAATGTGTCTTATACTGTGACCTTAGAATGACCTGTAAAAAATAGACAAAAGACACAAGACGGGTGTTGAGATCTCTTTCCCGCTTCTATTCATACTCCTGTGTCGTAATATTCGTCCAGACAGAAAGCACAAATAAACATGAGATTGAGTTTCTCTTTATGAGAGATGAAACTGCTCTATTCTTCATCATCTGTGTTGTTTCTGGTGACGGCTTGGTGATTGGCTTATGCAAAGATCTCCAGTTACCCTTTGTCTTCAAACTGGCATGTTTCTGCTCAAGTTTCATTACATTTCTGTTATGGTTTCATCAAGTGCATTGTGGGAAGTAATGTTGGGAAACATCAAAGGACTCTTGTTAGATTAAAGGGAAATGTATCAGCACAGCAAAGTGCTCAAACATCTCACAACACGGTTAAACCGTTTTTAGAAAGTAGTTGATCAGAAAAAAAATGAAGTTGTATTAGTCAAAACATTTATCATCTTCTGTCTGCTTCAAAAATCACAAATCCTTTTTTTATAAAACCCTCTTCTTCAACCACCTGCCTCCGATCTGTTACAGTATGTACTGCCAAGTTTTGACAAAAGCGATCAATTTCTGAAACAGTCTGACAAATGTCCTGCGTCCTAATTTTCGAATATCCAATGCCTAAATTCCAGTAAATACCTAAATGTCATATTACAGAAATGAAATGGGTTTTAAAGTATTTAAATAACAGTTCCTATGAACTTTGTCCTCAAAAATGCTTTTAAGTAAATTTATGCAATTTCCGTATTCATGTAAAATAAATAAACAAATAAAATTGTCTGCCTCTCAAAGAATGAAAGAGAAATCACTCCACTGATTTTAACAGCAAGCCACTTATATAATGTTTTCTCAACACTTATTCTCAAGGTTCAATTTACAGTCAAGTAGGAACAGATGGAGCGTACAAAGTCTCGGAGGAATGTTCTGTATTCAAGCCCTTAAAATCCGTCTTCAAAAGCCCATCATTTAATAACAGCATTTTGAGTTGAGGCATTCAGAAATAATAGTCAATCACTTAAATGTCACCTTAATCTTCTTGTATCATCATACATGGCAAAATGCAATGTTTATATACAGAGGGTGGACAAAACAACGTGGAAACCAGGGAAATTGCTGATAAGGTTATAGATGCTCCGGCTCAATGAGCCCATGATTGGCCCCCTTTCGAATTCTGATGCATGTTATGCTTTTCAACATTTTCTTGTACTAACCGCTGCTGAACACTTGTTGTTTGTTTTTGCATGCAACCTTGACAATTTTGGGGCATGGTTTCCTGGACAGGGCTTATCCTAGTCCCAGACTAAAATGCATTTTTCAGCTGACTTAATTTAAAAACACCTTGTACAAACATATATAAACATATACACTCACCTAAAGGATTATTAGGAACACCTGTTAAATTTCTCATTAATGCAATTATCTAATCAACCAATCACATGGCAGTTGTTTCAATGCATTTAGGGGTGTGGTCCTGGTCAAGACAATCTCCTGAACTCCAAACTGAATGTCAAAATGGGAAAGAAAGGTGATTTAAGCAATTTTGAGTGTGGCATGGTTGTTTGTGCCAGACGGGCTGGTTGCTCTGCTCAGTTACTGGGATTGTCACGCACAACCATGTTTAGGGTTTACAAAGAATGGTGTGAAAAGGGAAAAACATCGTTACAACTGAGGTATGCAGCAAAGCATGTGTGAAGCCACAACACGCATAACCTTGTTCTCTCTCTCTTTTTTTTGATTGGGCATTCAAATTAATATCAATCAAACTGTTGGTTGGTTGGTTTTGATTTAAGCCTTCATAACTAAAACAATATAACTAAGTAGCACAATAAAACACAATAAAAATATGATATCTCAATAATAAACATGTTTTAAGTTATCTCGTTTAACAACTCTAGCAGACAGTTTATGGGTTCTTTAAAACACAAAACAATACAGATTTTTTTACAAAGAACAGAAGGTTATCTGGTGGCATTTTTTGCTCTGACAGACAGACTATCAGAACAAACGCTTTTAAATATTTTCCTACAGTAGCATACGAAATAGTGCTACATATTTTTTTTACATTGCTTTACTGTAAATGTTTCAGTGTGATGGTACATTAATGTTTATGACAATATTCAGTGGATGGTTTTACTTTTGTCAGACTACCCCTTCCCCATCACTACTATTCCTACATTTCTGTGTATGAATTGTTTTAATCGCCAGTGCCAAACTTCCGAATATTGTAAACACCTCATTAGACACTGTACAATTAGATGCCACAATCACTTAACATCAAACTCCAAATTAAAGGCATTAATTTGCCGTTCCACTTCATGAGTAAATTTGACATGAAATGGAGTGAGACAGTAAACCTTTTGCCGTACTCCATATTTGTGCTTTTATAATTTGTGTATGCATGCAAAATCCAGCCACCTGATGCTCTCGAGTAAAGCAACAGTATAATCCAGGACTATATGCAATTGTGCGTTTATGGGAAAGGATAAGAGGCAATATTGCAATGTAAATGACAATAACGTGAAATGAATGTAAACACAAAATATCCTTTATTTTTTCGTCTTTAACTAAAGACTAAACAGATTGACTGCAGTAGCTCTAAAAGGTATCTACATCTGCATTGTATTTACAGCCCATTTTCTTCTCGTTTTATTTACAGCGTTTAGAAACACAGTGTTGAGAACAAACAAACAAACAATCAATCAAAATGAGTCCAAAACGTTAAGAAAAAATAAAAGCCTTACAATGTAGTTCTCAGTGCAATTTATCACGATGTGTTTATCCTTCATTCTTTCTTTTTAAATACAGCAATGTTGTCAGACTCATGATGCCACTGCATTTAATGACGATAAAAATAAAACAAAATATGCTTGATGGTATTTTACAGCTTAAAGCACTTGATCAGCTCGCCACTGTGACCGTTCCCAAGTGCTCATCCCAAGAGTGATAGCAGCGACAGATTCGTACACCGAATGGTAGTGTGATCCACCGATGTTCGGCGTACAGTATTAACGCCATCCGATCAGAAATGGGTCCCGCAAAATCATTTCAAGCTCTGGGAGACGTAGCGATGGTTTGTTGCCAGGTACGGTAGACGTGCATTTCAACCTCTAACCAGAGTTTCGAGGGTCTTATTTTTGCATTCAGAGCACTTGCGACACTGACCCTAGGGAGAAAAAGGCAAATTGCAGGGGTTGTCACCTGTCCTTACCGTAATATGCAATGTTCATAGCACTCCAAATATTTCTTTTAAAAAACCAACAAGTCGGAGAGCTTGTTTAAGTTATGTGCTTCATTTTTAAGCATTCATGCCATTGGACGCTTGAAGCGTTTATTTCATTGACAAAACGTGATGATGTTTACTCCTCAAAAAACACAGCTCTAAAATAAATACTGTCATTCTTAGGAATGGTCCATATGAATGGTCTTTTTGCTGAAGCCGTAAACCCGAATCAATTTAATTGACTGACCTTTTCTGGACTTTATTCCATGTGTTTAAACACTAGGCATTGTTCAAGTACAACAATTAGCAATATAAGGGACAACAGTTCACATTTTGTACGTTTCTCTGAGTGTTGCTAGGTATTAAACTAACGCTTATGTGAAATTATAGTGTTTTGTTAAAAGAAATAAATCTTTCTAATAATGACTTTAGTAAAGCTCTGTTGCAAAAACTAGCAAGCCACCGTGCTGTTTAATTCTAATGCTGCGTACACACCAAACACAAAACATCGCCTTCCTTGCTTTAGATTATTCGCAGGGTTTAACTTAAATTTTTCGCTTTAGTTAATTCTTTTCAACTTGCGCGAATACATGTTTGATGTGAATAGCGTATGTTTTCACGGCAATCGAACCGGCCAATTCGCGTAATTCGCACTGCACCATGCGAGTTTGCGTCTATACGTGTCTTTACATTAATTTTGTATGTAATCTACTTGCGCAAATTGTTGAATCTGCATGTGGTGTACGTCCCATAAGGCAGTGTCCAAGAAAAATATAAAATGGATGATGGGTTGTAGGTTATAGTGATGCATCACTAATCCCCCTCCCACAATCAGTTGTGTCAGTATCAGCGTTGTGCAAAAGTGTGCATTGATCTGAACTTCAAATTTTAACCAGAAATAGCAATTCAAGGATAGCCTGTTCAACATAGACTGAAAAAAAATATTCATTCAATTTACTAATTTTTTTAGGTAAGTGGTTGCAATCAATTAATTTAAGCTTAATTTTAACAAAAGTTTTTTATTTTATTTTTCTCTTTTTGTGTTTAAATGTAGCTTAAATAAATTCATTGCAACCACTTACCTTAAAAAATTGAGTAAATAAAATAATTAATTTTTTTCAGTGTACTATGATCGGGAACGTATGGAGGCCCTAAGGGCACATGGAGCAAAAATTAAATAAAGTTTAGTTTCGTGTGTGCACGTGCAATTATCGCGTGCTCACATAAAACTATCGCGTGCTCACGTAAAACTACCGCATTCTCACATAAAACTATCGCGTGCTCACGTAAAACTATCGCGTGCTCACGTGAAACTACCGCGTGTAGTTTTGCATGCTCACGTGAAACTTCCGCTTTCACATACGCCCGCGATAGTTTCATGTGCGCATGATAGTTTCACGTGCCTGCGCGATAGTTTCTCGTTAGCACGCAAAACTAAACTTTAAAAAAAATTCTGCACATGAAGGTTTCGCGTGAGCACATGAAAGTTTCACGTGAACACATGAAACTAAACTTTTATTTTTTTACTCCAATGTCACCTTAGGGGCTCTGTAGGAACATACTAATTCTAGTTTCAAATATTATTTAGGATGGATTGTGTGCAACAAAAATTGGAAAAACGGATGGATTCTGATATTAGCATGTGGCTATGCTAACATCTGCATTATTAAATTAGCATAAAAATACATGGCGCAAGAAAACCGTGGTTAAATAGTCCATTTAAAATTTAACTGAAATATTTTTTATAGATTTATTTAGTGCATTGTGGGATTAACTAATTTAAAAAGGACAGGCGAAAAGGAAGCATAATTTTCTACGGTAAAGAAAAACGATGTTCTGGTATGCGGCAAACTAGATTTTGCAACGGAGCTGTGCCAATTTCATACAAGGTAACTGGACCATAGGGCTAGCTATTTTCAGACATTTAATGTATGCTTACATACATCTTCCACATTAATTGAACTCAAGCTATTGATCAAAATAAAATAAAAACATATGGATGTTACTAGCAAACCACTCAGTCCCAAAATATTACAAGACATCACAACAAGTTTTCAACATGAGATGAGCTTAGTCGGGAACCTGAACTAGTAGCAATGAACCACAAACATCAACGTCCTTGTTTAAGTACTGTATGACACAGCCGGTGGGCTTTCAAGTATAAAAAGAAGCGATTAAAAGAGGTCTCTCCTTGGCGCGGGAAAAGGCAGAGTGGAGTGAAGCTTGTGAATAACAATCTGCTCGTCTGGCAGCAGGCTGAGCCAGTGAGCATAATGCGTTACCACTCCTCTTTCTATATTCATTTGAGCAAACCCACAAACACGAAGGCAGAACCAAATAAACCTCCAACACCGCCATATGTCCTCTTTTAGCAGCCGCACTCGAAGGGCAGAGAGGGTTTAAGTAGTACAAAAAAATGAGAAGGGCACTCCGCTGTCCATACAGTGCAATTGTTCGCAACCGCGTACGTCATGTATTAAAAAAACAAGTCAACGTAAAAATAAAGTAAAACAATATGGTCACAAAAGCAACTTGTCTTTGGCAAGAAGTCCTGGACGCCTTGTCCGAGCGTGCGTTTCCCCTGCGATCATGTCACCTGCGGCCCATCTCGGTCTGTCGCAAGAATTGGATGTTGTTTACGCTGTCAGCTAATTCGGGAAACTGATCGACCGACACTATGTAGAAGCCCTCGTAGCCCTGCGCGCGTCCAGAGCTCAGAAGTTGCTGCCGTTCTGCGTCCGTCCAAGCTCGAGTGCCTTCCTCTCCTTGCCTTAATCTGTGACGCTCACGAGCCCAGGCGGCCGCGACTGCCCTTTGCCGTGCAAGCTCCAGCACACGGACCTTTTCTTCGTCTGGACTGCTGCCGTAGCGAACGTTTAGGCTCAGCGCATCGTACTGCAGCTGAATGTCAGTTATGCGACGCGTACGGCCACCAAGCGCCGTGTTGACTTGTGAGACTGTTACATTAACACCAGTCTCCAGGGTCCGCTGGCCTACCGTCATGCCCAGAAGGGCAAGGTCACCCTCTACCGGTCCTGATTTGACAAAGTAGTGGGTGTCTAAGCCCACGATGGTGAAGTGTAAATCCTGCAGGTACAGGGACTTGTCGAGCACTGCCGCTATCCGCCGCCCATCTTCATTGGCCACGCTAATGATGTCGGCGGTCACCCGGCCCTCCCGGATTGCTATTTTGACGCCCTTGCCGAACAACGAGCTGCCCGTGGCAAAGAGGGTGCGGAGAGGCGTCTGAGGGCAACCAGAATCACTCGCTCCATAGATCTGTTCGAACCGCTCCAACCGTACGAAAGACTTCAGCTGCCTCTGGACTTCACACTGGACCCCCAACACAGACTGCAAACATACAAACAAAAAACTGTAAGTATTCAAACACTAACAATCAATGAAATCTCTAAAAAGATGGACAAAGTTTATAATATTCATTCAATCATCAAAACTTTGATAAGGCCTGATCATGGGTGACTACTTCCAATATGCAAATAAACAAACTATACAAACTATACAGTCATTGATTACTTTTGTCATTGTGAGCTCAATGACAGCATTTATTGACAGTGACATATTAAGGCACGTTTCATCTCTGTAGGAAAACACTGTATGTCATATCCTAAAAATTGCATGTCATTTTTACATTGATTATATTATCTATTCCAACGACATAAATTTACTTTCTTACTTGTCTTGTTTTCAGTTCAAATATATATTATTTTAAAATCAAGATGCATTTTCTTGATAAGCAAAATTACCTAAAACAACCTTGGTTTTACTGCCAATTGGGTAGCACTTAATTCAAGAAAAAAATATCACCCCATTGGCAGATAATTTTGCTTGTTTTAAGCATAAATTCACTTGAATTGTATTTTTATTTATTTTTTGCCTTATTTTGCTCATCAAGAAAATTAATCTTGATTTTTTGATATTCGTACTAAAACAATACTAAGTAAGAAACTCATTTTTTTTGCAGTGTACTATACATGTGAGCCACGAGATCTTTTATAAAAATTAAGATTAAAACCTAATTTAAACTAAATTACTGACTGTAGTTTTAAGTGGACCTTAACCTAATTTTTAACATTATCTTAAAAGTTAAACACAATCTCACGTCAATTTGTAACAGTTGCATGAGGTGGCTAATTTGTATGAATTTGCATAATCTTATTTGTGTATTTTATTACAATCTGCTTTTGCCCCAGTGGCGTTAGGATTGGGATGGGGCTTCATTATTGCTTTTACTAATAACTGCACATTTTTGAATAATTCACATCATACAAATTCAAACTAAATTGCCCCTTCATAAAATAATTATGTTTTCCAATGAGATTGGGTTGCCAAGTATCAAAATTGTAAATTTGTGGTGGATAACGGGGAACTATTTCCTCTTTTTTTTTTGTAATTTGCTTTTAATAGCTAAATCTTTATTGCATCAATATTAACTGACATTGCATTGCTGTGTTTTTAAGAATTTTAAGAAAACTACATTACCAACAGCAGCCTAAAAAGATGCCAAAACAGCTGACATTAAGTTACATTATCCAACGACCTGCATGGCCTTGGACAGTGGTTCTCAAACTGGGGACCGTGCCGGGGGGACCCAGTTTTATGAAATTTTACAAAATACATTTATTTATCATTACATTCTGTGCAACTCAACCTCAGAAAAATAAGGCTACTAGACAACAGTACAACGTTGTATCATTTAATATGTTTTGTTTAAATAAAAATGTAAGTTTTGAAATATTTTATGTCATACTTTTTCTTTGGGGGGCTGCAATGAGATGCACCATACACAAGGGAGGCTGCAAAGGGATGCACTGTACCCAAGGGGGGCCGCACGCTGAAAAAGTTTGAGAACCACTGGCCTAGGATGTCTGCCAAAGAGAGCTGAAATAATGTGCATGGCCTGGAATGACTATTAGACCAGGAACATGTATTAAGACAGGTAATCAGGTATGTTTTCATGTCGACTAAATTGAAAAGGAAGATAGTTTTCAAGCAGCCATAAGCCATTTGTTGATAAAAATACTCTAATAAATGAGGCACCCAAAACGGTAAACATAGTTTTTTTCTCAAAAAATGGAAAAGGGTTACACAGACTAAAAACCCTTTCCCTGTCGCACCGCTCTAAAGAACCCTTTATAAAACCTGTATATCTCAGAGTGATGAGTGACCATCCCCTTTAATGTGATCTGAAAAGAGATCTTGCCATGATAGCGTAAATGTACTGTATAGATAACCAGTAAAGGACTATGTGGGGCAGCAGATGGATTTTATTCATACTAGAAATAGCTTGGGGTTGGTGGCAGTCTTCAGAAAGAGAAATACAGAATCTAGTTGATGCTTCTTTTCTACTTTAATTATCTGGTAAAACTCCAGAACATATCTGGTCGACTCTGGTCGTCTGCTGTCTGGGAACTGTACATGAACATTTTTTCCTCATTGTTTTTCACAGCAAGAAATTCAATTTTAATTAATCACAAATTTTTAGGTTTGCCTCTCTTAATGTCGACTAAAGTAATTAAACAGAAACATAAAAAGGGACTGGTATTTTCATGAGCAATAATATGTTTTTGGGCTCCCATAGCGGGGTGTCCATGCGGCATCTAACCCATGTAGCAAACGACCCAAGGGAAAGTAAAGGAGGAATACATAATTCAAATAGCACTGGGTGGTCAGATCAAAGTCAGAATCTATCTGGCTGATATCTGGTGAATCACCAGCAGCACATTAACATCATTTCACATCTACACAAGTCTTTAAGATCCCGGGAGTCGGATTCATGAAACGTTTTTACTATCCAGCACACCCGGAAATTGAACGCTACGTTTTAAAGTCGTAAGATAAGCTTTTTGTGACAAACAGACCAAAATTATTTTCATTACTAAACCTCAAGTCATTCAAGAAACCCAATATGCATCTCTCAAATCACATATTGGAAGTTATTAACATCAAAAGTCAAATCTCAAGTCGCTGGTGCTCGTCTCAACATCACACCTGTGCCATTGAAAAGATATTTGATTTGAGAGCGCATACCAAATTATTCGATTTGAAAGTGAATAATGACTCAAATTGTGGTCCGTTCAGTTATCGTTCAGCTGCAGACGTCTTGGAGAATTTTCTTTTGTTGGGCTTTTATGAGGTATTCGAAGCTTGACGGATTGGACAATGCAGTGCCTCTCTATTGAAAACAGAGGGTCAAAAATGACGAATTTATCCTTGTGGGATTTAAAGTAAAAAAACACCAGCATACAGGTTTGGAAATTCATCAGGGTGAGCATACAATGACTCTTTTATTTTTTATTTTTGGGTGTACTTTTTGGCTTTAAGACAAAGCAGGAGTGTTGCTTCAAAGAAGCTCTAATTGAATTAGGAAGTTTTGGCCTGCAGGACGCACAATCAAGTAACAGCAAAACAGCAACTTTGAACCAGAAATGAATTAGAGAAGAAAAGGCTATGAGTAATGAATGCCCATTTCGTCTGTGCCCTCAGATACTCTGCACAGCAGATCTTGTTAATGTAACATGGGGACTATGGTATAAACAACCCACTTCAGACTCTCAAAAGAGCAAGCGTACAGCTGCAAGGCCATTAGTAGATATTTTTTTAATGCTGCTGCTTTAAAAGCCCATAAATGACCCCACAATTACATTGCCAAAAAGCAAATTGGATAGCAATTAGAAATGTTTACTACCTCCCTCAATAAAAGTGTAAAATGGATGGTAGTCGGGTTGAGCCAAAAGGCACTGATTTATGAGTAACTTGGTGGGCATGACTATGAAAAAGCTGTGGGGCGCAGCCCATTTTTTCTGGATTTACTTCCATAGTAAAGATAAAACAGTCTCGGAGAAAACATTCAAAAGTTTTACTGTCTCAAAAAGAAGAAAACGTTTGAAATGGAAAACTCGAGGTCTTAGGCTCGTCTTTTGAAAGCAGCTTTGAAAGAGTTCATGAGGTCCCACAAAAAAGAGGAATCCTATGGAATACAAAAGTAAGGGCTGACATGGGATCTCTGCATTAGACCATCCAAATTGATTTAAAGTAAAATAAACCCTGTAGATATCAGACCAGAGTACTATAGCTCACTTGGTGCAGGTGAGAATGCACACCAAAAGTGGACCAAACAAGTGGGCCGAGACCTCCTTGAAGAGGTAGTCTCGATACGTTTTCCAACGAGCTCTGGAGCGGTTTGTTTGTGGTGAAAATGCGATCCGAGATTAAACAGACCTAAACTGCAAAAAGTACTGCAAATTTTTGGACTCAACCAGCTGCTGTAGTGACCTGCACTGTGCATAATAGGATGAGTGTTTGTTTGTTGATCATTTCTATTAGCAATTAGCACAATGTTAGCACAACGTTATAACATGACTGCATTTTGCTTAGTTTCAACTGGTGCGGACCAGAACAATCAGTGTGGTGTGAAAATAACCAAAATTGCTAAAAAAAAACTACGTTTCATTTTTTGCCTTGGATCCAGACCAAATGAACTGAACTATAGATGTATAAAAAGCACCCATAGTGACTATTGCATTGCTTGCTTTCAACCTTCCAAGTATAGGTGAATCATTCTGTAACTTTCCCAGAAAAAACTCTTTGTACCTCAAAGGTACATATTGGTCCCAAAGAGTTCATAATAGTACCTCAAAGGTACATACCAATACCAAATGAATACATATGTGTACCTAAATGGCACATATGTGGACCTTTTTAAACAGCTTGGGATTATTCTTGATCATTTTTTCTGACAGTGTAGTGAATCCTAGATATCCAAAGATTGGAGTGGAAGTTCACGCTCGTAAGATTCTACCTGGATGAACTCCAATGCTTTTAAGGCATAATGGTCAGGACTTTTCAAGTACATAAAAATTAAACAGCTGCGTATGCAATAACGCACTCACATTGACAGAACACTGTGTGCTTCTGATTAAATTATAATGATCCGTTCCCCAAAGAGAATTCATTAGGGCAAGTCTGGTTTAATAGTGTCAACAACAGTGATGTTCTTCTGAGAGAGGCTGTTGAAACGAGTAAAGCCTTATATCACCAGGGCCGTCACAGGATGACAAAACTCTGGGACGCAGACGGAATTTTAAAAAACTCAACTGAATCTAAAAAGTCCGGGGTATCTACAACTTGAAAGCCTTTTTTGGTTACTTCAGTCCTTCTAGAGTTTATGTGAATGCCATATGAAACCTGCCAGGCTGATGGCTTCAAACAGCTCCATCGCATTACATTTAAAATCTCATATCTCAACTGTCTGAAGCACACCCATGCTGCTCAGCTTCAAATGCGTGCTTATTATAGAGTGTCTCTTGCCGATGGAGGCTTGATAGATGGAGGTTGCGCTGCTTATACTGGCAAATGCATGGAATGGAAGCTTGAAGAGATTTGGACTTCCTATGGGCTGCATTACTTTGAATAAAACTAGTTGCATTTATACATCAGTGTGGTTTTTTGGCTGGGCGATATGACTAAGATTGTGAAAATGTAGTGTGCAGTACACGTGAGCAATGGAAGAATATGAGCATTCATGGACAAAGCATGTAATTTGGCAATTTTTCCAAAATACATTGAGTCTATATTAAAACACATTCCAGCAGTAGTTTGCACCTGGAGTTTAAAAATAGTACAGTAGATTTGGAGACAACTCCGCAGGTTTTGGAAAACACTTAAGGTGTCCATAACAGCAGCCAACAGGTGTGGAACTCCATAACCCAATAAGACAAAAACTAAGATCTCAATTATTCATAAGACTTAAAAGAGACTTGATAATAAGTGCATGTCTGAGAGAGAGAGAGAGAAAGAGAGAGAGAGTCGGACATGAAGGGGAGGGAGTGTACATCTAGGAGGAAGCTAAAAAGTGTGTAAGACTGAGCTGAAATCAATGACTGCTGGTGAAGAAAATCTAGAGTGAATTTCCCTAATGGCAGTCCTATTACAAGAGCTCTTTAGCTTGACCCCCTTTCCTTCAGCTTGAAGAGACAGAGCAAAGGCCAAGGTTCATTCGCACCAGAATCTAGGTTGATTGCTGGGGACTCCGCCGGGAAACGGCAAACTTAAAGGTTGAGTTACTGCAAATAATGTCTGAAGTTGGGGCCAAAGGACAGGTGGGTGTTAAGAGGTGGCGAATTGCAAATTTGTTGAGTTACCTTGGTGCTGTCCCACTCCTGAGTCTTCATCTGAGTATGAATGAGCTCATAAGAAGGCTCCATGGCATCAGTGACAGGTTTGTGATAGCCCGGAATTACATTGTACAGTTGGAAACCAAACGTCACCAACCAGCTGTTAACATCTGTTGGAAGAAACAATGCTATGATTAATAAACTACTAATAGAGCAACACATTGGGAAAAGATGGTGTCTATAAACTGCAGAAGTTAATCAACAGCAGAAGACTTTTGGATTTGCGATTGTGTACCTTTGTTATAATTGTTTCTCTTACTGCATGTATGTAAATTATAAATCCCCAATGTTTTAAACTTCCACTGACATACCAGTTTAACCCTGACACACCCCTAGAGATGCTTTTGTTTAGTTTCAAATGATAGCAGACATTGGGATATACAGTTTAGAGTATTAACATCTCTTTCATTTCTTCTTGATTGGAGACATCTAAGTAAAATGTGGCACAGTTTACTCCAATCTCCAACTTACTGATATGCTCTTATAATGATTCTCCAGTATTTGTGACATTTCAGTGGTCCTACTGAGATTTATTACAAATGAGGAAACATGCCAAGCGAGATTCTGTTTGAAATAATCTCCTGCAGTCAATACAAGCAACACTAGTTTCAGAGTCTCCAGTAAATATGATTAATCCCCCACAGAAAGTGCCAACTCTATAAAAAGATGATCATCTGCAGCACTTCAAACACACAAAGGACTGATGAAACTTGCATTGAGCAAGTTTAAAACCCAACTGACATTGTGGATCTGTGTGCAAAATCATATTTCATGCTGTCTTTAAGACCAATCATGAGTATGTGTACTTTCATTTGTTGGCATGGGTGGCAAGTAATCATATTCCAAGTTTCAGAGTGAATAGTTAGTCAAGGGCAGTGGCAAGTTCACGCCAACAACAGCCTTTATTTGTAGATATGTCACTTGAGAGAGATGTTTTAAACATGAATGTGATTAAAGAAAATCAAAGAGGAATGGAAATGTCAATGTCATCAATCATAAGCTAAAAGGCTAACTGTAGTATATCACCATATCCAACAATCTCTGTATATATCCTCCTTCAAAGCTCGCTTTAATGATGTAGTGTAAAGCCTAGCGGCTAGGTGTTTAGCTGAGCTTGAAATACAGCTAGTGCCAAACAACACTGCCATGCAGACACAAACCTTGCTCAAAAGCAAAGACCAGGTTTACTTGGTATATGCATGGTATACTCACTAGGAAAATACCGCTAGTTAACTGCTAGATTAAATTGATGATGACTAGCTGGCAAATGCTGCCAATGTTAAGTTAGGGATGTTATGGAATACTATTGAAAAAAAATCTGTATAGCCAATAGAGGAAACAGTTCACTCGATAGCAAGGCTTTGATTTTAGCACAATCCCAGACTACAAATGCCACTGTACTATTTGTTTTTTGGCAAATGCGTTCGCTTTTTTGCTTTAAAGTGGAGAGACGGTAATAGCTTCTAGTTCTACTGACCACTTTGTGTTCTTTGTCTAACACTGGGTAGCATTCACTAGTATTTACCTACTGCACAAGCAGAGGAAGCAAAGACTGATGGGACATTTCAGAGGAATGACCTGACTGAAGAACAAAGGCGACTTTGTTGTGCTGTCATTGTTCACAAGCAGTAATTTATGGGGCCTGAAACACCCCAAGCTGAGGCTGGGATGTGAGCCTGGAAAAAAATCAAATCTGTTGCAAGGAGGAGCTCAAATCCATGTGCTTTGATTGTTGATGGTAACATGAACCCTAGTGCAGGGGACATAATATAAGCCTCAAGTGTATTCCAACAGAACATTTCTAAGAAGTCCTATGTTTACCTGTCATGTAGCACTTTGTTTCTTGGCTGTTGCTCAGGGGGTTGTTGTTCTTGAACATGTAGAGGTTGAAGGGCACAATGTTGTTGCTGTTAAGCCGCTTCCAAACATCATGGTCAGGAGTGGTCCAACGGCCAGCAAGAACATCGTAATCTCTGCGGCCCATGTGGACAAGTTTGGTAAGTGGCTCGTAGAGGCCACCCAGGTAGCCTACGACTAGCTGGAAGCTCGGGTTCGAGTCTAGATACACCTCTCCGAAAGCTGTACGTAGTATCTGTTTGATCATGATGCCAGCACCGCTAAAAACAGCCAACGGTGTGCCGATGTTGTCACAGGCGACATAAAACTCATCACCACTGCTCAGCTCCATGGCAAAGAGGTGGCCCTGAAGGTCATAGTAGAGTGAGGTGATTTCTGAGCTTGAGTGGTTATACATGTGAGTGACTCTGGTGGGGCTGGACAAGTCGGCATAGAAGAACTGCAGATGGTGGCCTTGGCTACTTCTGCTGGACACTCTCCTGCCCAATCCATCATAGCGGTACTTGATAGTCCATCCGCCGACTTTGCTGTAGGCTTTAACCAGCAGTCCAGCAGAGTTGTATTCAAAGAAATCATTGCCTCTTTGTCTGAGGAAACCATCCTCGTCCAGTCGGTACTGTACGTCACCTAATCGTGTGATGCGATCCCGTATGTCATAGCGCAGTGGTGTAAGTCTGGCGCTATTACCGGGACTCAGAAGATGTAAGTTTCCATTCAGGTCATAACTATAGCGCCACAGAGGTTTGTCATTGATGGACACGACCTGGAGCTGGCCATCGGCGTCATACTCATAGGCGTAACGAGTGGTATTTGCGTAAGGCCCAACCTTAAGCTCCTTGGCAACCACTCGACCCATGTTGTCGTACTGCACCATCATCCAGTACATTAGCGAACGGAAAATCTCGTACTGCACCTCTTTGACGCGTCCATAAGCGTCAAAGTGTTTGGTGTGGGTCATGACAGCTGTAGTAATGATCTGGTTGATATCATAGTAGATGACTCCAAACTTGCCAAACTGCTCAGTTTTGCCCGAAACGTCGTCGTAGCGGTAGAGGTCAATGGGCAGCGGCGTTTCATTGATGACCGCTTGCATGCTCGTAACTCGAAAGCTGTTGTCGTAGTTGTAGTCAAAGCGAGCGTTCACCATGCCTTCTTCACTGAAGCGAAAGATCTGCCTGTCAATCAGAGGTCCGATCTGCCTGTACCGTATGGTGCACGCGAAGCCATCGCTTTGTAGGCCCACGGTTTTAAGCATACCGGCAGATTCATCGTAAGAAAAGGCAATCCGTGTCGTATCGTAAAGGATTTCGAGCAAACGGGAGAGCTTGCCATACTTGTACATAACTCTACGCCCTGTTCCTTGATGGATGGTCTGAAGAAGCAGGCCACTTTCGCTGTAATCCTGCAAAACCGTAGCATTGCCCTCAGGGGGTCTGTATGTGTTTCTGTAGTAACCGATGGAACGGGTGGTCTCCAAGGTCTGTCTGGCAACATTGGGCATGGTGACCGAAGAGAGGCGGTCATTCTTGTCAAACTCAAAGATGTATTGTCGCTGGCTGTATAGGAGTAGTACCATAGACTGCCGAAGGAAAATGAAAAAAGAGAGATAGTCAGTAAGCAGATTTAATGAAGCATAGTAATTCCCAACACATTTTGAGAGCACTTCAAACTGTTAAATGTTAAATTCTCCACCCAATGAAATTGAAGGTCACCAAGAACCCAGGAGTCACATTACACCACATGACTAACTGCACAACAAACCGTAGGGTGTCACAGAATCACTTCAGGGTGCATAAAAATTACAAATAACCTTAATGCTGCTCCACAACACTGGCTGATAAATGAAGTTGGACAAAATCTCATTAAATGAGGATAAAATCATCATATCGCCCCCCCCCCCCCCCCCCCATAACATTACTAATAATGTCACCTTACTATAGAGGTCACTGAGAGGAGATTCTGGAGTTTATATTTCTACAGGAAGCAACTCCTCTTACTTTTTTCCGTTGTAGGTATTGATCTTGTCAGCACATGAGCGTTTTAAAATTGCAAAATTGTTAAATTGGGTCATAATCAATACTTCTAAACAATATATTGGGCTCACAGCCTCTCACACGCATAAATGCAATACATAGCTGGCGTTTTACAAAGTACACATTACAAGGTAAAACCTAAAAAATTGCAGTTCCTACATTTCTTTGATACTGGATCCGATTAACAAGACAGTGACATTTTATTTCTATCGCAGTGATATTTTAGGAGCGACGTGGCTGTCAAGCTGTGTACTGTAACAATGCATAATGCAAGCAGCGAATTAGACAGGGTTCGCCGTTGAAGCATGCAAGGTTAAAACTTATTAATGTCACACATTAACAGGGTTCAGCAAAGGGACGTCTAGAAAACAATCTAATGCGAGGGAGCCAGCCTTTCATGCATTTCTAAATCAAAGAAGTTTACCTTTTCAAGATAGGTGTAGCTCCACGACTTTCCGTCTGCAAATATCTTTGACGCGATCCTCCCATTCTGGTCATATTCCATTCGGACCGACATGGTTCCCCTCTGGATACCAGCGACATGGCCGCCCGGTGAGTATGTGACGTTGACGCCGTTCAGTCGACTGCTTGGAGCCCACAAAGTAGGTCTTCCGGCATGATCATAGTGAATCCTCAAGGTGAACTTTCTGTGGTCATCATACACTTTCTCAGTCCTGGTTACACGGTCAAAATCCATGGACAACAAGTTCCGGTTATGAACCTAGCAAATAAAAACAGATTTAGACTAATTTCTTGAATTTTATCTACTGAAATGAATAGAAAGAACTGCACTGATTGGGTAAATAACTTTTATTGTATTTGAAGAAAAACCAATGAGACTTTTGAATAGCAAGTAAAGTTCAAAGCTCACTGCACAGTTTGAATGACATGTCGATTGAGTTTGAATGTGCAGGAATCTTTGACCCCGACACATGCTAAGATCAGAGCCGGGAACTGATCCTACATGGGCTGTAATCCCTAATGCACATATGGGTCAGTGCAGGGGGCGACTGAGGATTTAGAGACCTTAAATACCTTCAATTCATAATTGCATGGCACAGTGCATTTGATGGGATACCTTTATTGCAGCAGTATGATTTTACAACTGTGTTGTAAACTAGAGCATCGAACTAGAGCTAATTCAATTTTTTTAGAGCCAAGACAGAATACGCACACTAGTAGTACAGATATGTTCAATATTGTCCTGTTAAATAACTGTAACAAACTCAATGGCCACTTTTTGACTCAACTTTGTTATAATGGCTGGATGGTCGAGTGAACGTTGGCTAAATGACCATCGGTGCCAAACTATTTTTAACACACGAATTAAGACGGATTTTGCTCACTCTTTCTTGAACAATGTCCTCTTTAATATTGGGTATGTTGGCACTCACAGTGCCTGGCATAGCCTAACAGAGTCTTAAAGTTATTGTAAGTTGTTCTTGGATTTGGTCCAGTGGTATAGGAGAGGGAAGATGCGAGCATGGCTGTCTCCTCCACATGGGCATGCTGGGAGCTCTCATCTGTGAAGGGACAATTACACAGGGGCCAATTAACGTCACTATTACCTAATTGAGAGGATTATTGTACATTAAAAGCGCACGGCTCATGAATAGAAGAATTCATGCTGGGTTGCCGAACAAAGAGGTTGAGAGAATAAAGGACAAATATTTCCTCCCGACTCTTTTAGTAACCACCCTGCCACATACTGATGGGAACATGACGGCCACCCCCATTTTTTACTCCCACCTTATTATGACCTGACCCCTTTTGATCAGATGATTACAGGAGCGAGATGATGCCTTGAAAATACAGAAATACTAAAAATACTCGCATCTCTCTGAAAACTGTTCAGTAGCCCCCACAGGTTCATGTAAGGACAAACCACTACTAGCAAACTACAAAAAAAGTGGATAGACTTAGCCAGTAAATAAGTAACCACCACGCAACCCTAACAACCGCAAAGAAATTTGCACTGGAAATGTAAAAGAACCCAGCGGTTATAACTTCACAGATGTTCATAGGCTTTATGGTGCCAGTGATGAGAGAACTTTGTTTGTCAAGGGCCAACTGGACCGGATCACGATGACGGGGGACCGAAGGGACGGACAAGAGGAGAAAGATACAGATGAAAAGAGAATGAAATGGAAAGGCTGGTTCCTCATGCCCAGCTCTGGATGAACAGAAGCCCAACGGGCTGGAAAAAAGCTTTTGGCAGTGAGATCCGGGCCCTCGAGAGAATAGAAACCCACTCAAGGGGAATGTTTTAAATTGGACATTCCTTTATACAGGCTCAGATATCATGGGGGAAAGGAGGGTTGGGGAAGGGTGGGAAATTCAGGGTGGTTCCAGAGGAATCTCTGACCTCCCTTATTGAGGCTTGAAGCCCCAAAAGGAAGTCAAAACCAAAGGGATGGGCTTAGAAAGTACTTTTTATCACACAACAATATGTACTTCAATAGCATATACCAAAATTGAAAAGTTAGCATACCGTGACCCTGCCTGTGAAAATCCATGAAAAGTCATTTTTAGTGATTTACTGTTTTCATAATATAAAGAGCATTTTGTGAAAATTTAACCTTGATATCTTTAATATTGAATAAGGTCATGTCAAAGATTGAATTCAATGTGAATCAAAATATTAAACTTAAATCAATATTTGATTTTTAGATTATGAGACTTTAATGTGGATTTCACAGACAGGGTCATACATTTTAATGTGACTATAACAACACCTTTGCATTGGGATCTTTTATTGGGATCTGTATTGGACATTATTTTCAAAATATAAACAGGTCCTTTAGTTGTTTGTCATGTTATTTTACAGTGTAAATATCATAGGTGTCATTTACAGTACACTGGGAACATGTCCCCACCACTTTTTGAAATGGCTGATTTTGTCCTCACCGCTTTTTGAAAGCATTTTGTTAAAATGTTCTGAAAAATCAAACAATACCTGTGTGACTTACACTGCAAAAATTACTTTCTAACTTAGTATTTTTGTCTTGTTTTCAGTAGAAATATCTAGAAATTCTTAAATGAAAATGCTTTTTCTTGATGAGCAAAATGACCTGAGAAAATAAGTCTAGTTTTTAGACACAAATATACAATTTAAGTGAATTCGTGATTAAAACAAGCAAAAATATTTGCCAATGGGGTGAGAAAAAAAATAAGATTTATTTTTTCTTAAACACTTAATTTAAGCAAAATTTTCTGACCGCATTGGCAGATATTTTGCTTGTTTTCAGCACAAATTCGCTTAAATTGTATAGTTTTTTGTCTAAAAACTAGACTTATTTTATCACGTCATTTTGTTCATCAAGAAAATACATCTTGATTGAAGAATTTTTATAGAGATTTCTACTAAAAACAAGACAAAAATAAAGTCAGATTTTCAAGAAAAAAGTTATTAGTACTTTTTTAGTAAAAATATCTAAAAATTCATAAATTAAGAAGCTTTTCTTGATGAGCAAAAATCTAGTTTGTAGACCAAAAATATCAAATTTAAGTGATTTTGTTCATAAAACAAGCAAAAAAAAATTGCCAATGGGTTAAGCAATTTTTTCTTGAATTTAGTGTTTAAGAAAAATTTTCAAGATTTTTTTGCTTACCCCATTGGCAGATTTTTTTGCTTGTTTTATGCACAAAAGCACTTACATTTGGTATTTTTGGTCTAAAACTAGACCTATTTTCATAGGTCGTTTTGCTCATCAAGAAAAAGCATCTTAATCTAAGATATTTTTAAATATTTCTACTGAAAACAAGACAAAAATACTAAGAATTTTTTTTCTTGAATTTTTTTTTTTTTGGCAGTGTACGACTGGTTTTGTGGTCCAGGGTCACATATGTTGCGTGGTATGCTTATGGTGTGTTTTCTTTTACATATGAAATGAATTTCATTGTAATCATTGACTTAACATGCTGCTGTTTTCTACAGTATGGTGCTTTGGCTTTTATGCTGAGTATTTTTGTGTTGTTGACTGGCCTACTAACACTATGCCCATTTTTGATGTGCCGTTATTCAATATTTTTCCGGTCCTGCTGTAATGTTTTTTCATCTGATCTTTTGTCCCCACCACTTTTCAACACAAACTGATGCCCCTGGTAAATATACATACAACAAGTGTGACAAGTGTGCGATGTAAAACAGAAGCGACTCGTGTTTCTCCTCACCCCTCACAATGACAAAGCTTCAGTGATCAAAATACATCTCCCGTGGTGTTATCTGTTTCCTCTTTACAAACAAACATCCATCAGAACTAGTAATAAGAGTCATTGGTCTTTTAAACTTGACTAATTAACAGAATATCTTAAAACCGTCACTAATGCACTTACTGTACGGGTAAAAAGAAAACAAAAACTTGTAAGCAATGCTTCAAACATCTTATTTCATATTCAATATGTAAACAAATCAATCAAACACCATTTGATTTTCATTTCTGCCATCATAAAAAAATGAATTCAAGTTTTTGTTCATCAAATTCAATATTTGCTTGCTGCCTAGCCATTAATTTTCCACATTTTTCTCTGTCCGACCGCTGTGGTAAGAACTATAATCTTGTTTATTCAGTGCGATTTGTCGCTTTCTTGAGCAAACACGCCTGCTCACACCATGGTTTTGTTTGTTTGGTGGCGGTATAGTATACACCGGTCTAATAATGTAAAGCAAACATTTGAAAAAACTCGAGTCGGTGGAGGTCTCGTGTTCAAGCTTTCCGTGGGCTTTTTGGGTTCGAGCGTGGTGTGAGGGGAGATTTTACCCTTTTGTATTTCCTAAGCTCTGTGGTTGACAAGAGATGTGGTTGCTATGGAGACAAGGAGATTTTTGGTGGCCTGGCAGCGCTAGCTCTTGTGATGGTGTGGAGTAGCAACGTTGATGGCCATGTGACCCTGTCACAAATACTCGAGGCAGCTAGTCATAAGCATGCCAATTAGCACTTGGTATTGCCAACTGCCTAAGGATCTTAAAGTCTGATCCAGAAAGATCACATTGAACATCTGGGATTCAAGCATTGAAATAAACAGATAAAAATGCACATAAATAAGTATTGAAAAAAAGTACAGTACACTTACTATGGTACGTTGATGAAAAATGGTGCTTCACTGGTAATATCATGGTATTAAATATATTTATACTTTTTTTGGAAGCATATACTGTAAATCTAAAAGCCTGTACTTGTTTCTCTTGGCTCCGTGTCATCATGATATTCTTCTGGCCAAAAGCACCACCTACTCGTACACTACACACACTTGACACACTACACATATTCACCCACGTAATCTCACTTGACATGTCACTCAAGGTTGCTGGATGATTTCAGCACAGATTGTCCCTCACTTCACGCTTATAAGCAGCTCTCGTCTCTACAGGGGTCGGTCTGGATACATGTCCTCTCCAAAGAGGCAACAGGTCCAAAAAAACCCACCCAGCAGCCAACCACAGAATGCTCCCCGAAAAGTGCACAGGTTAGCCAGAATGAAATTGTAGGTGGTTGTGTGATACTTAGGCTATGTTTACATTAATGCGTTTATCCTTTAAAACGCGTTACTTTTGCCACGTTTACGCCTTTCATTTACACTACACCACCGTTTTCGACCGCTGAAGACCCATGTTTTAGTTTGAGAACTCAGACGTTGCGCTGCAATGTAAATGAACGTCGACGGAGTCTTATGTAAACGAATAGCTGATGTTAACGTGACAGCGCATCATTTTCAAAGTAAAAATTATTTTTATTCAGGTAAATGGAGGTTTTCAATGGAGGTTTTGCCAAAAATAGTAAACATTTACCAACCAGCTATTATAAACGCTATATCAGATTGTTTTAACATGTATCCTTATAGATAATGTCTGTTTTATATTTATGTTTGAGTATTGTTGGGTTTGAATATTGTTGTAATGTTGTTTATGTTTTGTTTAAATTTAGTTAGCTTATTACGAAAGATAGACTGTAATTTTAAACGCCATATAGGGCGTTGTAAAGGCCAATATGAAGGGAGAGTTGTAATGGGTAAGACAAGTCGAGTTCAATTTAAGTTTTGTTTGCTATTTTAAAATAAATTTCGTTTCCTATAATTTGTCTCTTAATTTTAATCGATGTTTTGTTGATAAGTTTTGTGAATATAAATTAATAAAAACGATACAATCAATGTCATGTTAATATTTAATGCTCATTTAGCCGTGCTTTTTGCTATTTCTGTGTTGCTAGCGGAGGACGTGCACGGACCTCGCACACTTTTAAAAATTAATGTCATATTCATTTTGAATTAATTGATCGCACACTGAACAGCGAAAGGTAAGGGAAGTTAAGTTATTTGGTGTTTTTCTGAAGAATACAGTAAGAATACATAAAATTTTCAAATGGACTATAAGATCATAAATATGAACTGCGAACAATGAACTATTATAAATATAACAGCGTGAAATGGCTGAAGAAGAACTCCCTACATCAAAGCATAAGCGTTTGCTGAAATGTATTTTTGCTTCAAGTTCGCTACTGTTCACTTGAATGCTTCCTCATAAAGACATTTCTGTTTGGTTTATAACATCAACATTAACCTATTAATTATATTAATATGTTGTGGGGGAAGCTACAACAATATAAGACTTTCCCAAACACATTTTTATAGGTTCAAAAATAGTCTCTGTTGTAGTTGCCGGCAAAGGATCCAGGTATGACTTTTTGTCAATATTGCACACCCCTAGGCTGCATAATTGCGCAAAGTAAGCTATTATTAGAGTAATAAGTTATTTTACACTTTTATGCGCATGCCCAGTTACGTAATTGGTCATGTTTCATGCTTTTATGGTCGTGTATAGTGTGGATGAAGATTCTTTTTAAAATGCCAGTATAAACGAGGATTGTTTTCATTTTAAAATGCCGTTTTAAAACGCAAATGCTCTAATGTAAACAGGGCCTTAGTGTTGCATTTTAAATGATAGGGAAATAGGATTGAACACACTGCATAACCACATATTCGACCCTGGGCCACAAAACCAGTCACAGGGGTCTTTTTTTAAATTAAGACTATACATCATCTGAAAATGTAATAAATAATAGTTCAGAACAATATTTGTCCAAGATACAAGTAATTGAAAATCTGGATTTTGGGGGTGCAAAAAAAAAAAAAAAATCAAGAACATTGATGACTTTTACTATTTTACTAATGATAAGTACACTTTTCATATATATATATACAGTCGGAAATTTACAAAATATCTTTAAGAAACATGATCTTTACTTAATAAACCAATGATTTTGGCATTTAAAAAAAAAATCGACAATGTTTTTGGCTATTGCTACAAATATATCCGTGCGACTTATGACTGGTTTTGTGGTCCAGGGTCACATACATGAGCTTATTAAACATTATTTTTCAAAACCCTGAGCCTGAGGAGGGATATAATCAAATACTCCAATTTCCAATGGTGTAATATAAAACCTGGCTGTGTGAGGTCACATATTAAAGTTGGGTTATGGTGCTTGGCTCACAGTTAGTGTTTCAGTTCAAGGTGTTTAATGGAGTTCAGGTGTGGGTCTTCATATTAGGTCAGGGTTTTTTTTACAGTGGCTCCAATAAAGATTTTTATGTGCACAGGAGAAATGCTATGCTGAAATAGAAGATGCATTTTAAGTTGTACTAAAACTTTTGCTTAAGGTGATCAGGAATAGCCAAAGCTGTAAATTATAACAGTGGGTCCTATAGCAGTGCTTTAAAAAGTGTAATGTAAACAGGGCATCCATATAACTTTTAACCATGCAGTGCAAATTACAAATAGTTTTACATTTTATGTATTTGTATTCTACCCAAAGGTAACATTTTTATCAGTACTTGTGCTCCTTGGGAATCGAACCCATGACATTTTATGCTTCTAATGCAATACTCAACTAAACTACAGTACAGGAACACTCATTTTTACATTTCACAGTTATTGATTGTTCATAATGTTGCCAGGAACTATAAAGACATCAGACCCTGTCTGATTCAATGAGTCAGCCGTGCCCCAGTCCTCGGGGTCAGAGAAACGTGCCTGCTGCATGATGAATAGACCATTGAGACACGCACGCAAACGCTGACCTTGGGAGGCAGCAAACTGACTGGTAAGACCTGGCCTGACTCTACAGGGCATCCGTAATAAGGGCGATCAGTCTAAAGGACATACGCAGCGTGTGTGACTGAGACTGATGATGATAGAGATGAGGCAACAGAGATTATAATCGAGATGCAATTACTCCAAGAACAGGACCTCGATACTCAGATACTCGAGCTGCGATGTTTCGGAGGTGTGACTGCGAGGCATGGAGCGGTGCCTGCGTAAAATTAACAGAGGATGAGCAGATGATGATGGCTGGGAGTCGAGCGGATGCTGTGGTCCGTGTTAAATAGCATGCCTCTATTAAGGAGCTAACCATGAGAATACATGCAAGGTGGGCTGTACGCCATGTTTGAGCGATCCTTGTTGAAATGAAGCAGCATTTTATTCATTAAAATATAAAATTCTGTAATTAAGATACTGATAGAGATCAGTGCGTAGAAGGTATTGCGCATAATCAATAATAAATGCTGATTTAAAATAATAGTATTTAGTAACAGTTCAAAATAACGTTACATTTCAACTTTTTTTAATAGATTTTTTGATCAAAAATGTATTTGGTATCTGTTTACGTGAACTAATGCGCAGTGAATTAGCATGAACTATTTTACTGGTATTAATAAACGCTATAAATATATACGGCTTACTGTTAGTTAATGCATCAACTGATATTATTCAGTGTCACCTAATATTCTATAAGTATTCATATATGTTTTATATTTGTTATTTATTTATAACCACAATCAAATCATCTACTGCTATTTTCATGGTGACTACTGATTTAAACTAAGAAAATAACTAAATTTTTTTGACAAAACATATCAAATTTAAGCGAATTTGTGCTTATGACAAGCAAAGAAATCTGCCAGTGGAAAAATATTTTTTTTCTTGAATTTACTTAATATAAGAAAAATTCAGAAACAAATGTCTTATTCCACTGGCAGATTTTTTTGCTTGTTTTAAGCACAAATTCGCTTAAATTTGATATGTTTAGTCTAAAAAATAGAGTTATTTTCTTAGGTCATTTGCTTATCAAGAAAATACATCTTGATTTAAGAATTTTCAGATATTTCTACTGAAAAACAAGACAAAAATACTAAGAAAGTCATTTTTGCTCATACACTGCAAAAAAATATTTTCAAGAAAACATTTACTCAGTATTTTTGTCTTGTTTTCAGTAAAATATCTAAAAATTCTTAAATCAAGATGTATTTTCTTGAGGAGCAAAAACAACCAAGAAAATAAGTCTAGTTTTTAGACCAAAAATATCAAATTTAAGTGATTTGTGCATAAAACAAGCAAAGAAATCTGCCAATGGGGTAAGCTAATTTTTCTTGAATTTAGTGTTTAAGAAAAATTTTCACGATTTTTTTTTGCTTCCCCCATTGGCAGATTTTTTTGCTTGTTTTATGCACAAATCACGTACATTTGATATTTTTGGTCTAAAAACTAGACACATTTTCTTGGGTCATTGTGCTAATCAAGAAAAAGCATCTCAATTTAAGAATTTTTATATATTTTTACTAAAAACAAGACAAAAATACTAAGGTTATTTTTCTTGAAAAACCTTTTTTTTGCAGTGTAGTTCTGAATCTGATCTCTAACAAAAGGTCTTTACAAGAATGCAATTAGCTTTCAGCTCAAAATTTTGTATTTTTAAGAAATCTACCCATATTTGAGAGGTTATAAAAAGAGAACAAATGGGGATCGGATGAAAAGTTTTTTTTTTCGTTTTGTTTGTTTATTTGTTTTTAAAGCAGAGGGTCTTATATAAAATATATTTATAGAAAAACATTTTCCTGGAAGGCTTTTTTTTTTACTTTTGTGAAAATCACCAAAAATGCTGTTGGGCAACTTAAAAAAAAAAAGGCTGGCGGGGGAATATGTTAAGTTGGGGTAGATATAGAGGCGCTGCTCTTACCCGGAGTCTGCGTCCATACACCGTGACCTGCCCTCGCGCCTGTTCTTTGCGTTGTCTCCACTCCACCAAGTTGAGTCCGTTGTCGATGGGTAAGGTTACGTTTCTCTTGCTTATGGTCGGGTTGACGGTACCTGACAGCAAGTGAGGCTCCGTATAAAGAGACACTTCCATACCGTTGGCCAAAACCAGACGCAAGGAGCCATCCAAACCAATGTAGTAACTGTTTTTGACTTGATCTATAATTGTAAAGACAAAAAACATAAAAAGTCCATAAATATTGTAAACATTTATTTTTAAAATCCTGTAAGTATAGTTCACGCAGGTGACTGACTTTCATTGTTAACAAAAACAGCATTAGCATTTATCGTGTAGTTCTCCATATACACTGTAAACAGTAGAGAGTAAATGATGACAGAATTTAAACTTGTGGATAAGTTAACCCTTTGATATCTAGAGTATCTGTTATCAATTATGTGCACTGTTTCTCTCAAGATGGCGGCAGCTGTGAAATTTATAACAACACTTTTGTTTGTTCGACCAAGACCAGACAAAACAAAGCAATGTTTCAAAGCCTAGTTAAAGAGAGAGAGAGAGAGAGAGAGACATAGAGAGAGAGAGAGACATAGAGAGAGAGAGACTGAAAGAGGTGCAGAGAAACCAGAAAGCTACTGTATCATAGATGAGGCAGTCTGCCTCTGGCAATAGAGACACAACTAAATCTGAACTGAAAGTCTCCATCCCCAGGTGGTCTCACTAAGCGCTTTAGAGAGGCACGGAAGATGGAAGACACAGACAGACAGAAAGACAGATAGATAGATAGATAGACAGACAGACAGACAGATAGAGTGCTTTAGTGTGACTCTTATTACTGATCAAAGAGAATTAATTGCTCCTCAAAACCAATGCAGATGGCAGCCCCAACCTTATGCATCTATCTATCTATCTATCTATCTATCTATCTATCTATCTATCTATCTATCTATCTATCTATCTATCTATCTATCTATCTATCTATCTATCTATCTATCTATCTATCTATCTATCTATCTATCTATCTATCTATCGCACATGAACATTTTAATCATACAAAAAGGCTTAATTACATAAACAAACATTAAAGGAAAAGGGGGGACAGAGGGAATGTGTGTTTAACAGGCTGATGTAAATCTGAATATAGTGAGTAAAAGTCTCTCTCTCTCTCTCTCTCTCTCTCTCTCTCTCTCTCTCTCTCTCTCTCAAACACACACGCGCAAACACACTGATGCACAGTATGTCTCTCTGAGAGCACCACTGTTATATAAGTCACTCGCTGCATTAGTAAAAGGAGCCTGACGGGAGAAACCAGGCATGATTAAAATGAAGAATTTGAGGTATTTTTGATCTAGTCACCAAATGTTGATGTCAGAGCCACGAGTTTGCTATACTGTATGTGACCTAGTCTGTGCGAAATTGTGTAAAGTCATTTTTTTCTAAATAAAATCATCCTACATAATGTAAAGAACATTCTGTGAAAATAACCTTGATATATTTAATGCTGACTAAGTTCATGCCAAAGATTCAAATCAATGTGAAATCAAACCTGGATGCTCCTAAACTCAAAGCTACTATCCAGCTCCCTAGTTATACAATTTTAACGTTTAAATAGGGGTGCGCGGAGCAAAACTAACGCAGGGTTAGTTGTAACATGGACTATTTACATTATAGCACAAGGTTGAGCGTTTTGTTTTTCTGGTATTTTTTCACGCTGCCAAAAGATGATCTCCCGCAAATTATTGGAAATGTATAATGTTTTTCCATAGATTTATTGATTAACTAATAGAATAAAATTTCTTCATCATATGTTAGCAACTTTTTTGGTGGGCTTGAAAATTTTTGACCCAGCGGGGTTAATTGTAACGCTGTGTTACAACTAGCCCCTCAGCACTTACGATATGAAAACGTTAGCGTAATTCTTGTTGTTGTTTTAAATAGGCTAAACAGGAATGATTGCTGGCTGCCAACAAAATAAATGTGCCTGTCTTATCAAAAATCGTATGTCAAATTAATTTTTTTGTTCATATCTTTAATATTGATTGAATAAGGTCACATCAAAGATTGAAATCATAATGAAATGAATGGCTAAAATCAGACTTTGATGCTCATTATCTCAGAATTTGATTTTGAAACTGTAGTTTGGTTATTACAGACTGGGTCACATATAAAACAATTTTTTGACATAATTGTGCTGCTTTTTCTCACATATTTAGACATTTGTATCCATTTATAATTGAACTATTGTTAGAAAAGGGCTGGATGAATGAATACAGTGTGGATACCTGTCTATTATAGACAGATATATAAACAATATCCACTTCAAGTATATAGACAAAATAGTATTGAAATGTTTGCCTGCAAACTTAATTTTTAGCAAGTGTTACAACTAACCCCCTGCCTGTTACAATAAATCCCACCTATAGGGTAAGTTGTAACATTTGCACTTCTGTCAAGTTTGGTGTAATTGTCCAAAAATGTGTGTTGCTTGTGTAAAAATATAATGAATCAAACTCAAATATTTTTTGAATGATTGAGCCAAAACCAAAAAGCGTTAGGTTGAGCCCCGCTCTCCCCTTTATTAAAATATACTTTGTGGAAGGACAGAAAAAGCTTACATACATCAAATCAGTCCCCAATAAAATCTGACCAAAATGATTTCATAAACCTTACTATTTTACTTTAAATCAGGCGTACAAACGAATGCCTCTACCAATAAATCAACTGGCTCCACTCGCACAGACGCTCACACACACAACCTTTGAAAGTCAATAAACAGCACAAGGTCATCACCTCCGAGAAATGTATATCCAGATTGCATGCACGACACTAAGTGTTGGCGCTGAAGCCAAACTGGTTTCCATTTACAAAGCAGACAATGGTGAATTAATTAGCAGCAAAGCGTTTGGCTCGGTGCCCTCTTTCTCTCTAGCCAGATGTCCTGGACAAGGTCACAATGCGTGAGTGACCATTAGTTTGGTCTAGTGTTTGTTCACCAGCAGAACTTTACACCATTTTCCCCTCTTACAGTATATGCAGTCAACAGTAAACCAACAAAAGCCCAAGGGGAAGCCTTTCAAATCAAATGCTCACAGGAGCGCAAAAAAATCTTTACAGTTTCTTAGGAAATGAAATGCATGGGGCGAAAGAGTTCAGAGCTATTTATTGGTAATCGATGAAGCACTTGGTCAGGTGAAAAACTGGATATGAAAACGCCGAACTGTGCGAGGAAAATCACAAGTTAGGACGTCGACCCCTGGCCCCGTCCACGCCCCATTGTCTCCAGGCCAAAGTGATTAAAGTTTGGTTTTCTGAGGCAGCTATTAGAAACTGTCGATGAGTGAAGAAGGTGGGATGAAACCGACAGGAAATCAATTGAGTCGTGTCTTTGTGAGTGGGAGGTCTTGGGATTTTTTTAAAAAGAAAACACAAACACGTACTGTAAGCCTTCATTGATTTCGCCAACTGGATGTTTGTTTGTAGTTGAATGGACCATTAATTGCTTTTCACAAATATACAGATTTTCCCGGCACATGAGATTTACACAGTCAACTTTCAAATATGAATTTTCGATTCAAGGATTGATAAATGCCTAAAGTTGTAATGAAATCACAGAAATTGACTATGTACATTTTGCATTACAGTTCAAATACAGTAACTGCAATTTTTGCACATTTATTGCACATTTAGCACTAATATGTACATTCACTTAAATTTATTATTTTCAAAGATTAATACGTAGAAATAAAATGTCAGAAATAAATGTACCAATTTGTACCCAAGGCTGCATATTAGTACCTCAGAGGTACATATTAGTACCTTTCTGTACCTGTATTAGGACCCGTTTAAAGGGCATTGTCCCAGTGACAATACCTTGGAAGAATGAAAATCCACCCCAGCAATAATATGATTTTAAAACATTTATGCAGTGCTCATAAATGACTTGAAAAATCACCAGGAGCCAACTAATCATACCCAAAGTCTCACAGATCTCCCCGACTGCGGGTTGTTCCCCCCTAAAAATATAATTACATTAAATTGCAATACACATGCAAACGGGGCAGAAAAACATTTTGAGTCCCCCCTCCCTTGCCTCAAAGTGGTTTGGTCCACTGCCTGGTTTCTCCCTTTACCTCATCTACCACACACACTGTCCAATGATTGAAGTTAAACTTCGATGCTCCAAATCTCATCCTTAGATAATGAGACTTTAGCCTAGATTTCACAGACACATTATTATCACAAATAGGTTGTTTACTTGGAGTCTTACAGACATCCTTACCTTGCATAAGTGTGTAGAAGGTGCCAGATGCTGAGAGGTTGGTGGTAACGGTAATGTCTTCTTTGTTGGAGCCCTCGGTTTGCACCCGCACAGTGCTTTCTGAATCCGTGCGGTAGCTGCTCACCCTTCCTGTCGGGTAGGTTACGTTTGTCAGCCGCCCATAGTTATCATACCTGTGGAGGTATGAAAGAATATAAAGATGAGTAAGGAAGAATCAACTTGATTGCTTTTAGAAACAAATCCCTAACATGCGTATTGAAGGGAAGGGAACATATTCTGGATTTTTTTTTCATAAAAATTTGAATTTGAAAAAAAAATTTGAATTTGAAAAGAAAATTTATAGCATGATTTAAATGACCATAACTTGAAAAAGTTTCTACCGATTTTCAAACGGTTTGTTATAAATGTCAAAGACGTACCTATGACACTGTATGCTTATACTAAAAAATAAATAAATCTTGAAACATGTTAAATCATCCAGAATTCTAGCCACATTAATAACGTTTGTAAGAAACCAAACCATTTGAAAATAGGTAGAAAATTTTGCAAGTTATGGTCATTTAAAAGTACCTGAACCATTAAAACACAATGCTACGAGTGAGCGAGCTCCCTGAGGTAAGATGGCCGCCAGGTGATGACGTTAGAGACTCTGCCGTAACACGTCTAGCCTTGATTATACACATCTATGATCATCACAATTTAGTTAGTTAGTTTAATCTATTATTTTGTCTGTTTTTATGGGTTTAACAAAGCAAAATAAAAGTAGCCCTGTATCCAACCCAAGTACTCCCCGGTGTCCACATACCCCTATTAAAAAATCACTCATTGAGACAATGTACTGTACCAGCCTCAACTGCACGAATCTATTTCAGAAAAAAATCATTGTGCCACATACAGACTAAAAACGCTCTCATCTACAGTAGCAACAATAAAGAAGGCCACATCTATTGTTATACATATTTTAACCTGTGAATTTACTTCCAGTCCAAAATGGTTTTCATAATGTCTTAATCAAGGGATAAAGAAAATAGGTTGGGGCTGGAAACCAAATAGAGATAAAAATGGCTGTAGACGACCCACAACACTTCTGTTTCTTTCTTTCTTTGGCAAGCAAGCAAATGATCATGTTTTTTCCTCTACCCCTTCAGCCCAATCCCTTCCCCATATTTTCTATTCGCCAGAGTCCATGTGAGCTTTCTCTCAGCAGGCTGTGAAGTGTGGAGAGAAACGACCGATTCATCTCGGAGAGGGAAACGAGCCAAGACCTCAAAACATCTCCTTTTGGAGCTGTAATCTACTGTAGTCATGGATAACTGACCCAGTTAAAGGACTCTGGGACTGGAGCATTTCCTAAAATTGCCCCTTTAAATGGACAAATACTCACAACGTTATATCATAAACTACACTTTTTTGAGTGCTCAAATGTAGGTTGTATCTGTTTTGACCATTTGTGATCTAATTTACTATTTGGTGTTTATGTGACCAATAATATCTATGCAACCAATGATTAAATTCCTACTGGTGCACAGAATTGTTTACAAGGGTGCAAAATTCGTCATAGATCTAGTCACTTAAGTTTACCCCCGAAATCCCAACATATCACAAAATGTCTTATTATTTGTTTTTTACATTTACATTCATTTTTTTGTTCAATAGTTACATTTGATATAAGTTTTGTATACCATAATGGCATTAAAATGATTTGATGGGTAAAAATTGTGACCCCCCTTATTTCGAGTCGCTTAGTGATCCATTTGTCAGGTAACACTCCTGTTTTTTGGCGAAGGGTACTTGTTATGCTACTTTTGAAAACAAAAGTAATAGAAGTCGCTGCGCAATAATCTTTCTACACTGTAAAAAATGACTTGTTCCACTTAAATTTTTAGGTTAATTAACTTAAATTTACAATTACATTGAAAGTGCAAGAAGGAATTTTTATGCTGCGTTTACACCAGCCGTGGTAGAGGCGTCAAGCGCGAGTGATTTCAATGTTAAGTCAATGTGAAGACGTGTTGACGCACGTCTGGAGGTCTCGTGGCACGAAAGAGGTGTTTAACGTGGCGCGGTAGACGCAATTCTAGTTTGTGCGAATGGCGCGAATTGAGCGTATGGCGCGGTACGTGCGAATGGTGCTTTTTGTCCATTTTGCGTTTGACGCGAATTTGCGGCTGAAGCCCGAGTTGAAAATATTTACTTTGGCGAATTTTCGCGCTGCTGTGGCGGCAGCCCCGCCCAGAGTCACTCATTCAACATAGAGGAATGCTTGATATTGTCCGTGAGCAGTCACCTAAAGCTATTCGACAAAAGTTCTTATTTCTATAGAGACATGAATAAAAAGGACCTCGCTTGGAAGAGTGTCAGTGAGGACATTGGGCAACCTGATAAGTTGTAAATGCACATTTCACTTTTGAGTCACGTGATGCTTATCGACCTGCGGCATTCGCACAGCTTTTTAAAAATATTGTCCCTGTATAGTAAGGTGACCAAATACAAACCAGTAACTCTCTCGATAAATGCACCATCAACATCAGCCATCTTGCAAACATACTACCGCATAGCACTTTGCCCTCCCACAAGAAGCGAATTTCGCCTCTGATGTGCGTCAAATGCTTGCTTTTTCCGCGCGTCTAGAGAGAAGCATTCAAACTGTTCAAGTGGCAAACTAGGTGCAAACAGGATGAAAATAACAGCGTCTCGATGGCATGGTGACAAAAATACTCTACTAACGTGGAAGCACAACAAGGTCACGCCCAAAAATTCTGAATATTGTCCACATATACCTGGAAAGTAGAGGGCTGTAGTCCAAACTAGCCAACTTTGAGCTTTATAAATTTACAGGTATTATTACAGCAACATTACACATTAACTAAACTTTGAAAAATGGGATCACGAAAACGGCACCTTTAAATTTCTCCTTTAGTGTTCTATGGAGGAAACTTTCAAACAGATCAAATGGACCTGGAATGGCTTACACAGCAACACAACAAATCTGCAAAGATGAATAGAGTAGATGGACATTTATTCAACAGATGTCTTTGTTATGGTCCTGCTACTCTGTGTACAGTCCCCTGCACAGGTCCAGGCCGATTTAGCATCCGCAGGCGAACACGCTTCACAGAAACGTAATGAATTCAGGTGGCACAGATGATAAAGCGGTTGTGCTGTGTGTTGGAGAGAGCAGATAAATTGCCTGGGACGCTCTGTTGAAGTGCAGGAAAAACTGCGACTTTGGCCCTCAGATGGCAGCTCGACCTTTAAAGTCAATTATGCCGAATAAAATAAAACTAATTACAACTCCCAAAAAACAATCAAAACAAAACCAAACATAAACCAAACTTCCTTTATCGCAAAGACGACTCTATTCAGCCCAAGGGAAAGGAGGGATCTAATTACTTGGAAAAGAAATACAAGGGTGTAACTATTGCTGATGTTAATTATTGCTTCTCCCCCTCCGTCTCTAATTGCAATTATTGAGCAAATGTACTTTGCCTGCTATTTGTTCATTTAGCAAAGAGGGATTAAACAACTCGCATGACAGCTTGAGTCGTGATAAAACACAGGAGGAGGAAAAATGAAATGAATTAAGTTCGTCTGAACCAGGGAAGTATGCGCTTGAGGCACCTCTTAGAGTCAGTTATCTACAGTAGATTCGTTTAGCGTCTCTTATCAAATATGCAGCGTGTATGCATTAAAATAAACACTAAAACTGTGTGAAGTGATTTCGAGCATTCCGTTAAAAAGCCAAGGTCACATAAATATAAATGTGCCAATAAATACAGTAAGTGCATTACTGTAAACAAATCAAAATTATTTTCATCTGGCAGCAGGCATACAAATGCTGTCACGATATTTAACTTTGAATCGATTACGGTGATTAGGTGTAGTCAAAGAGAAAATAGCCTACAGGCAATTTTAAAATTGGCAAATACAATAAAACCACATTTCAGTTGCAAGCTGTTGTCTTATTACAAATGTCAATCTCATAAATTAACAGGGCCCTGGGACAAAAATAATTACTTGTAGGGGGGTGGTTCTCCTTCCAAAAGCTCAAAAAGTAAACCCTTCTATAGAGGACCTGAGTGGGACCCTTTAGAAGACCCCATAGAGGACCCTTTCACCATATGGCCAATGTTGACACACCTATGTTGTCGCCTACTTGAGCTAAACCACCTCAAAAAAATTTAGTTTGTAGGGATGCACCAAGATATAGGCCTATAATCGGTATCGGCAATCGGTAAACTATCGGACGATTGTTTTAAAACAGCTGATGATCAAGGTAGATTATTGTATATCCTGGAAATCAAAAGGGGTGGAAAAATGCACCATTGTGATCATCTTAATATGGGTCACTTTGACCACAGAATCGCAGTTTGTACTATCTAACATAATAATTTAAAACAAGGAGTTAAAAGCAAGCTATTTGTACCTATCGTATCAGTAAATCTCATTCCAAGTAACCGGATGTCAGTATCAGCACAGAAATGTTGTATCAGTGCATCCATAACACATTCTACCCCACGTATCATTGGGGAGTCTTTCGTTTATCAGTAAATATTGACTATACTCACTCATAGAAGGAAGTCCACCCATCTTCATTGCTTTTTGTGGCTAGCAATCCTGAGCTTCCATGATAAGTCATCATAGCTACTTCTTGACCCTGAGTAGCAACACTTTTCAGACCATTATTAGTTCCAATGGTAAACCAGAAGGTCTGACCATCAGGACCCATCAGCCAAAGAGGCAATCCAGTGGTGTCTCTTCGAATAGTCACTTTGTTCCTATTTTTGTCCATGACGCTGCTCAGATCACCGTCGCCTGAGTAAGTCAGGTTGTACAAGTAGTCTCCAGTGGTCAGGCTTTGAGTAAAGATGTGACTCCCGTTCACGTCAAACAGGTAGAGTTCGTCGTCAATAGGCGAGGAAATCTCGTACATATTTAGCGGGTTGAGGAACGGTTTGTTTTTTCTGACGTAACGTATTCGTATGTTACCCAGATCGGCGATGAAAAGTTCTCCATCGGGTGAGACCGCCAGCGAGGACGGTGCGTTCAGTTTGGCGTCTTTGGCGTAGCCGTCATCACCAGAGTAACAGTCGCAGTTTGCGTCGTTCTTGCAGTCGCAGCCACTAGGGGCGCCGGCGACCAGAGAGATCTCCCCATTGGTGGAAACCTGTCGCACGCGGTTGATCTTTTTCTCGTCCGATTCGGAAATGTAAAGTATGCCGTTGTGGGATACGGCGAGAGCGTTGGCGGATTCCAAGGTGGCGTGGATGGCGATTTTGCTGACCAGGAAGTGATCCAGGCCAGGTACCTGGCAGTGCATTGGCCTACCGGCTACGATTCTCACTTGGTGGTTTTCTGAGATCTGCAGGACGACATTGTTGTCCAGCACGTAAAGGGAATTGTCCATCGGGCTCACCGCAAGGTCTGTCGGCCATTCTAAACGTACCTGTCAGGAAAAAAGGAGCAAAGTGTTAGGTCAACATCAAAACAATATTTGATTTGTTTGGTAGGAAGTTCAGGCATTTACTATGGACTGAAGTTGAAGTCTATCAGGGTAAGAGTATATCTATAACTATAATCCAGTAAATATAAAAAAAATAAGTAGTATTTAATTATTTTGTCTTTCTATTTGTAATATGGTGGAGACAAAACAAATGGGTAAGTCTGGCATCAGTTATATTAACAGCACAAATACATCTACGTCAATATGACAACCGTTGAAATAAAAATTCACACTTTTTTTCTTCAACACAAAAACACAACAAATAGTTTTTCTGATGTGTGGGGATAAAAGCAGGTGGGTGAAGAAACGCAAGTCAAATTTTCAGATTAAACCATCACAGCAAGGAGGAAACGAACATGTGGACTTCCTTACTGTGAACCTCCCTAAACACCCTTGCACAGTATCTGTCAGCCTAACACATTAACGTCTTATTCTAGCTTTGGGTTATTCATTTAATAATAGAAAAAACTGAAATGTGAAACACTTATCGAACAGGGTTGTCGCCTTCTGCCCAGCCGTCTAAATTATTACATATTGTTCTGAAAATAATGCAGCTGGCTTTTTACACACATTAATGATTGAGTCGGGTGGATTTGAACAGGTCCTTTTTTTAATGGGGGGCTGTAATCTCTCTTAGGGGCCAAAAATAAGGTGACCAATTTCAATAATGTTCTTGGCAAGGAAACAATGCTGGCTGATTAAAAGATTTTTTAAATGCACTGAAAGAAAAGACCAAAAAGTTACCAAGCTGAGTCTTATATTAAAAATGATATCAATCGGAAACTAATTCGGAGTCGCTGACTGGGATTTTATGAATCAGTGAGAAAAGTTTGAGCTTTAATAAAAGGTTTTTGCCTATTTCATTATAGACTCCTAAATGGGACTCCAAAATGTGTTTAATTTATGAGACCAAAAACTGTTTGCTGACATTTTCACATGAAATTAAACAAAACAGAAGTGGCATTTAGACGAAGAAAGTTGTAAACTTAAATTCGAGAATGTCACTTAATATTAGTCATTTATATTTTAAGCATTAATACTTAATACAGTATGTCCTTAGATATTCTCTGTCATCTCGGCTCGCAATACCTAGGAAACATTTGGCATAAATAGTTGAACATTAGAACTTTCCGTGGGGATTTATGGGTAATTTTTGGGCTTATCCTGTATACTTTCTACTTCTTTTAGAAATGTTAGCCTACAGCATATAAAGGCAGCAGGCATTAATTCTTGTTCATTCATCACACTGGAAGGTAATGGAAGGTCAAGTCGAGTGCATTGTACATTTGTACATTTATCCATGCAGGTAGACTACATACAGTCAATAATTTTCAACCACCAATACTTAAAAATTGTATTTATATATTTGGCAAATGCTTTTATTAAAATCAACTTACAGTGCTTATAAAGGGAGAGAGTTTATCGCGCTACAGGCAAAAACGTTATCTGTTGACTTGATATGTCCCTGGGTAACTAGAAATGGAAAACCATTGAAAACGTGAAGGATACCATATTAAAGTTAGTCTCAAAAGCGAAAGGATTTTTCTGTCCTGAAACATTCTGGTCTGTCCGATAAGTCCTCGACATAAAACATAGCACTCAATACACCATCCCGCTCTCATTCCTGGAAATGATCCGTACGTCCCGAGCTGATCTATATCAAAACTGCCTCCTGGATGCTGGTCTGCAGTAATCTATTGGCCACAGCCACTGCCATGGTTTAAGTAGCACCGAGCATTGATTTTAAGATACGATAAGGTCAAAGTAAGATTTAAAGAAAGAAGACTCTGGGTGGCCGACTGAATCGTCGCGTCTTTTTTCGATATTGGTCAGCGATATCTCCCCCGGGCAAAAACTGACAATACGCACACATGACATGATATCAACCTTGCTGTATTTATGAGATTTATGTAAGAAGACACATTATGGCAACGCTGTGCAGAAGTAGTGGCAGTGTGGATAGGTTTATCCTTTTTAGGGAATGAAAAAGGCTACCCAGTAAGAAGTAAATGCCCTAACAATTTTATTTGTGTTAAAATCCAATAAATATCTTAAAAAGAACAGAGTCACATTATAAGTCATAAGAATTGCAAAAATATGATCGGATGGAGTTACACAACAATGTAATCAACCAGTTAAACTCAGGTTTAGGTTAGGTTAAGTTTAGGTTTACGGCAAAGTCCCAAAACTGTTATAAGGCAGTTTCTCTCTAATTTGGGGGTACATTAGGACCAGAGTTATATCTTTGGGGTTAAGGCTCTGACTGAATTTGGAAACAAGATGAGGTTACACTTTATTTTGATAGTCCACTTTAGACATTCAACTAACTACAAATAACTTAGCAACTACATGTCAACTTACTTTCAATAATTTGCAACTATACGTCAACTAACTGTCATTAGAGTATTAGTAGACTGTAAGTGTTGGGGTTAGGGAAGAGGTTTGGGTTAGTGGAATAAGTTGACATGCACCTGCAGAGATACTTATAGACAGTTGAATGTCTGTTGAGATATCATCACAATAAAGTGTTAGTAGATATTAAGCAGACAGTCTACTAATTCTCTAAAGATTGGTAGTTAATAAGTAGTTGCAAAGTAACTTATAATTAGTAAAATGTCTAAAGTGGACTATCGAAATAAAGTGTTACCCAAGATGATATGATATGTAGATGAGCTAATGTTTCAAAAGTCAATGAAAACACATACGCATCAAACAGGTGTCTCTGTGACATGTGCGCTATCAAGGCTAACATTCTTTTATTAAATCCATTTTCGTCTCAACAGTGCGAGCCGCGTATTTAACGCCTCTTCGTGTGCGGGATTTCACACCTGTGCGAGTGATTGACAGGATGTATCTGCTCAGTTTCTCTCCATTTCCTCACACGTTCACACACTAACAAAGACAGAATGGCTAGCACCCGCGTGAATCCGACACTAGAACAGCTGCCGTTAAATTTGCGCATACGCTCAAACACCCGCGATGAAAACATGCGAGATTGACCTTGCCCGAACAAATGTTAGCCAACTTAAACGGTTTTGGCTTGATTATTGTCATAAAAGGAAAAAAACAATTGCTTATCTGTCAATGGTCCCTAAACAAATGCATAATATCCCTGAAATAAAATGTATGGCTTTCGTTTAATTCAAATTTGTAGTGTGAATAAATACATGCTGAATAATTAATTAAATTAATCTTAAAAACTGTATCAAATAAAAAAGTGACCAAGTAACCAAATTAAATGAAAACACCGCCGTTTTTCAATATTTTATTATGTTCGTACCTCAAATTAGATGGATTAATACATACCTATCTTTTTTTAATGCTTGCACTTAATCTTTGTACAGTCGTGAATGTGTTAGCATTTAGCCTAGCCCCATTCATTCCTTAGGATCTAAACAGGGATGAATTTAAAAGCTACCAAACACTTTCACGTTTTCCCTATTTAAAGACTGTTACATGAGTAGTTACACGAGTAAGTATGGTCTTTAAAAAGGCAAAACATGGAAGTGTTTGGTGGCTTCTAAATTCATCCCTGTTTGGATCCTAAGGAATGAATGGGGCTAGGCTAAATGCTAACACATTCACAACACGCTGTACAAAGATAAAGTGCATGCGTTGAAAAAGATAGGTATGTATTCATTTGTCTAAGTTGAGGTAAAAACATAGTAAAATATAAAAAACTGTGGTGTTTTCCTTTAAGATAAGTCAAAGCCAAGTTAGACTAGGTAGGCTATAGTTTTGGCGGCAACAACATAAACAAATCGTGGCCCAAACGTAACTTTCGGTGGCAAAATAAATAACAAAAAATTACCTTAATTCAAATTATAGCTACGCCACCACTACACTAAGCTAATGTTACTTTGAACGTTACTTAAAATTAATATATAGGCTACAATATTAACTACAGATATTAACTCTTCACACAGTGATGATCCATGGTCGCTGTCTCCCCTCGTCTTTAGGAAACCAAATTTTTTTATATTCAGAGTTCAGTTTAGCCAGACCACTAAATAAACAGAGACCAGACGTTACCTCTGGGACAGACACGTAGCCACGACAATGCGCGTGTGTCCGATGAAACCGTCTATTGATAAGTTCACACACGATGGGCTCTTGCATTGTTTATATGCTTACATAAAATACTATAGGGTAACCTTTAACAACGAATGAATTTGGAATATAACTTGTGATGTGTTGCGCATAAGAGCTCTGTATGAAAAGTGTAAATCAAGTCATCCAAGATTTAAAACTACCAGTGGGCCGTATGAGAGCAGAGACATCGAGACCTACAGACTATATAGCGCACTAATGAATTCCCTCAGTATCAAATACATTTCTCACTCAGGTGAGAGTGGCGGACGGCGGATAAGAGGGAGGAAAGCGAGCTTCAGTCGAATCCTCAGAAGTGCAGCAGCAGGCTTAAGTAATGCGGCTGGGCGTTTGATGCAGCGAGTGTGCTGCCCATGCATTTTTAATAGATGCTTTTTACCGTCTGAGTGTCTTTTGCAGAAGCCAGTGTGATTTGTCATCATTGGGGCCGGGGACTGCAGTGGGCTTGTCTGCGTGTAAGTGTGTGTGTGTGTGTGTGTGTGTGTGTGTGTGTGTGTGTGTGTGTGTGTGTGTGTGTGTGTGTGTGTGTGTGTGTGTGTGTGTGTGTGTGTGTGTGTGATTTTCTCTGTGGTACAGCTGGAGGTTGACTCCCCAGTGCTCTGCCTTCTCTCAGCGAATATAAAACCTTTCTCAGTCAGGCATTATCGAGCAAACCGTGAGTCAGACAGGAACATGTGAGCAAAGCCAGGATGGAAGGGTGACGAATACAATTCAATAACACAGAAGATGGGTTTTTAGGTGATGGATTAAAGAAAACACTGGGCCTTTTTTATATCGTACACTTGATGCTCTTCATATAAAGGTTTTGAAGAATTACAATAGGCATGACTTACCAAAATCATCATATTAAGTCTATGTAGGCAGCTGTCCTTTAAAAGAAACTTAATTTACAACACATCATATTTAGCAAAAAAATTATTTCCCTGGCCAAGAATGTATATGCAAAATACAAAAGTAAAGCTTTTTTTAACTTAAAAGTATATTTAGTTTAAACCTTCATCTATCAACATAAATTTGAACATTTATTTAAGGAGCAAGCAACATTTAATTTAAAGTAATTTTACAATCTATACAGCAAAAATATATTTTTCATAACCAAAATATATTTTAAATATATGCTTAATACATTTCATTAAAAGTAAAGTTAGTTTTATGAAGTATACTTTTTCAGTTGAAAATATATTTTTTGTTACAATGCGACGTGAATGTATTTCCTTGGAACAAAATACATGGACGGCTAAATATTTTTAAATTCTTTAAAATATATTTATTTTAAAAATAAAATTCTAAATATACAAAAAATGGCCCAAAAATATATTTGTGAAAAATATATTTTGTAAACAACATACTAAAATATATATTATTTTAGCAAATATATTTTTTGGCCATTTTTTGTATATTTTGAAATATATCAAAAATTTTATTTGACAATATATTTTTTCCCATATGGGTTAAAAGACTTTGATTTTAGCAAGTTGCTAAGCTAACAAATCAATATTACTAAAGTGGACATTTCAGAAGACTTTTTAAAAATGTAAAATAAATCTTTGGTGTCCCCAGAGTATGTATGTGGAGTTCTAGCTCAAAATATCATATAGATAATTTATTATAACATGTTAAAATAGGCACTTTGTAGGTATGAGCAAAAATGTGCAAATTATGGGTTTTTTCTTTTAAAATGCAAATGAGCTGATCTCTGCACTAAATGGCAGTGCCGTGGTTTGATAGTGCAGATTAAGAGGCAGTATTATCCCCTTCTGACATCACAAGGGGAGTCAAATTTCAATGACCTATTTTTTCACACGATTGCAGAGAATTTGTTTAACAAAACTAAGTTACTGTGTTGATCCTTTTCAAATTTTCTAGGTTGATAGAAGCACTGGGTACCCAATAATAGCGCTTAAACATGGAAAAAGTCTGATTTTCATAATATGTCCCCTTTAAAAAAGTGTTTTACCCAATATTGATTTGTGCTATGCTTTTAAATTACATTTAACTGTTATTGTCTTACAGAATAGCAGGGTAATGGATGCATTTATATTAATACCAATTGACTTGTAAATTTCTAGTAATTCTAGTAAAAATAAAAGTCACCAGAAAAGTTCTACTGCCAAAAAAAATCTACATCCAAAATATAAAACTGGTCAAAACTATGCACAAGGCAGAGCTTTCCTTACAATTCAGCCAAAAGCTTAAACTAATAAAAAGAGGAAGTTTCAATATATTTTATTCATCATAATAACCGCAGGCCCTCTAAATTGTCTTGACACTAGCAGAATACTATAAGCAAAATAAAATGATGAAAAATCAAAGTAGCCTGAAATGCTCCAGGTCTGGACCTCTAGGACTGTCGCATCCCTATCAGAAGCTTTTGAGATCATAGTCAATGTAATGCCCTTGCCCTGGGTGAATGTTAACATTTGTATTGCTTAAGGGAGTGGCTAGGGTGAACACAGCATGCTCGTCTCTCCGAGCACGTATGCAGGCATGTCTTGGGACAGAGGGGGCAGATATGTCGCTCAGGTTGAAGGTCAGCTTACATCAACTGAAGCCCAACAACTTGGGACACACAGCGACATGTCCCTCCTTTCCTACCCATAGTCCTCCATTACCCTCCCCAAGGCTCTGGGCTGTACGACAACAGCACAGGAGCGCGACAGCATCCCAAACCATGCCATGAACCGTACCACAAATAGGCTGATAGCAGCGACAGAAATATCAGAAAAAAGCTCCACACCTGGGAGATGTCCATCACGGAGTCACAGCTCAGGGGTCGCGCAGAAGTCAAGTCATTGAAGCCCAGCAAGGTGGATATGATACCGTTCTGATCGATACGACGGATCATGGTGCCGTCTACGAAGAAGATCACGTCATATTTGTCCACAGTGATGCCTGTATAAGACACAAGTGGAGGGGAATTAATTTCTACTGAATGACTGTTTGATCTTATGTGGATGAAGTTTAAAAATAATCTGGTGGCAAAACATGTATGATAATATTTTATAATAATATCTTACATGGACATCAAAGGAATTGCTTACAGAAAATTAAGACTGATTTTATGTGCATTGTAAAATTATTTACATTACAAATTTATATCTCCCTCAGCAATGTTCATTAATGATAATCCCTCACATGTTAATGCGATAAATAAATAAATAAATAAATAAAATAAAATAAATTAAAACAAAACAAAACAAAACCAAACAAAACCAAACAAAACCAAACAAAACCAAACAAAACAAAACAAAACAAAACAAAACAAAACAAAACAAAACAAAACAAAACAAAACAAAACAAAACAAAACAAAACAAAACAAAACAAAACAAAACAAAACAAAACAAAACAAAACAAAACAAAACAAAACAAAACAAAAAACAAAAAACAAAAAACAAAAAACAAAAAACAAAACACAAAACACAAAACACAAAACACAAAACAAAACAAAACAAAACAAAACAAAACAAAACAAAACAAAACATAAATATAAATATAAACCCATTGTTTCAACCCAAAATGCACCTATTTTTTTGGTAACCCTATAATAAGATTAAATAAACATTAGTCAACTTTATTACTTAACATGAATTAATAATGAACTGCAAAGAAAAGAAAAAAAACTGGACACATTATAGTAATGACAACTTAAAAAAAAATCATTAACTGTCATGAACATATTACTAAGTGCCATTATTGGCTCAAAAATGAACTTTAATAAAGAAAATAATCAAAAAAGTGAAATGTCACCTAGACATTGTCACCTAGAGATTTATCTAAATTTATAAAGATTTATAAAAGCATTAATTAAAACTCACATTGCGTAAATACAGCTGCAAAATCTAGTTTCAGCCGAAGGGACCAAAAATTTTTACATGCCATGTGACAAATGTATTATTTATGTTCTAGAAAAAAACAATGATGGAGATCATAGGAAAAAGAAAGTACGGATGTACAGCTGTTCTCAAGCTATTTAGGAGCATGTGAATCATTTCAATTGCGTCCCAAATGACAAAAATGAAACATGTGACTTTGAGTGAGTCATCTTTCAAATAAAAATTGCAATGCTAATCACTGTCTTCTGTCGCAAACGCTTCTTTACTTTACTATTCGCCTTGGAAAACTATGTAATGCCATTATAGCATTGCTTTGATGATACAATAATAAAACATTGGCTGCATACCTGACAGGTATACATGTGCTGAATGCGCATCTTCTCTATTACAATCTACAACATTGACAAGCGTATAAAAACCACATCGCACAGCGGTGGTCTGCTATCAATTTCAAGCAGAAAGAATGATTTTCTGTGGTTTTGAGGCTGCCTCTGAATTTAAATCCCTTTGGCTTGCATCAATACAAATCTATGTAGGTAAACAGAATCAAAATTGCTTATATGAAAAGGTTTCAAGGTGAATATTTTAGGGTACAAGCCCTTCATATGCAATAAGTGTTTTTTTTTCCTGAAACACCACACAAAAATGTCACTACCACCTGACAGATATCACTGACGTGGGTGTTTTGAGATATCACACCTGTTTCAGTGACAGTCCTAGACTATGTGTACTGAAAAAAAAAGAGTCAGGTGTTTTTACACCTGCGTTGAAGACTAGCCAATCACATTTTACATTAAAATTTTAAAATTTATGCATATGGCAGATACTTTTATCTAAAGTGACACAAAATTACAGAGCACTGAAGTTATGTTTATGAAAAAGCAAAATGGTTCAGACTTACCTCTAGGGTTTGTAAGTGTGGCCTCCACGGCTTTCCCTCCGTCGCCGCAGCGCGTCTCGTCATACGGCAAACACTGATCTCCTGTGCCTGCCACTAGCTCGAGGTTCTTTGCCACATCCTTCACCGTATTCAAAGACTTCACCTTGAAGACCTTCCTGCTGCTGGTGTCTGACAGGTACAGTGCCCCCGAAACAGGGCTGGTAGCCAGGTAATATTTGTGCGCAGGACTATTGCTAAAAATGGCAGAAGAATAACAGATATCAATGGCTGCATTATGTGAAGTATTCTCTGTGTGTGTGCCTTTGAATAATCTGTACAATATGTGGAGAAATGCAGTTACTTAATAACCTCACATAAAGTGTTGTATATTTAATTAGGTAATATGGTACGAGAGACTGTGATGTATCTTAAATGCAGTCATGGCTAACGGGTGATATTAGGCATAAGTGTCTGCATTATTCAATTCACAATAAAGCATGACCTCAAATGAATTAGTTGTATAAAACACCTAATACATAAACTCATTTTAATGACACATATTTTCAATTATACGATCACTTTACCAAGCTAACACATTACATGCCATACTTCATTTATAAGATACAATCACTCAATATATTAGTTGGTCTCTATGTGTTATTCAGAGTGGAAATCGGTGCATAAAAAGCTTGGTTGCTCTTAAATTCCATTGAGAGATGAATTACTTTACAAATCAAACTGACAAAAAACCCTGACACTCCATCATTTTTTCAACGTATGCATCTACCATAGTTCAAACATAGAAACTTAAGGGGAGCTCAGATGCAAAAGCCACTAAATGCCACCTCAGTTAAAAAATAAGATATTGATATTCCCAGAATGCTCTCTAATCTGCTTAATCCCAGCCTCAGGTCATTTAGAAATACCGGTTTATTGACAGAATCTAATAAATGCAAACAATTTTTTCAGCAAAGTCCTCTAAGTGCACGGATGAAGAATTGTATGAATGACTGCGGTTACCAGGTTAAAGGAGGTTTAACGAATATATTTGAATAGTGACAAGTTTTTTTAGCCTTTTAACTTTTTTTCAGAACGGACATAAAAGAGTGACAGGAGACTTTTGCATGTACTTAGAGGGTTTTGCATCAAACACAGTCAAAAAATTTTAATACCAGTGAAATGACTAAAGTGACATTTGTGAAAATACGGCTTTTTAAAAACCTTTTCATTACCATTAAAGTGAAATTACCGAACCTAAACATAAGAGTCTGATAAAACTGCTCATTTAAATAAATATAAATATAAATTTGACCCAAAGCTGGGTTGACAGTATATACAGTCGTTTTGTGCTGTCTGTAATTTATGCTACTGTAAAAAAAATCACCATTGAGATTTATGAATTGCAAAAAAAAATCAACATTAACAGTTTTTTTAGCCTTTTAACTATTTTTCAGAATGGACATAAAAGAGTGACAGGAGACTTTTGCATGTACTTAGAGGGTTTTGCATCAAACACAGTCAAAACATTTTAATACCAGTAAAATGACTTAAGTGACATTTGTGAAAATACGGCTTTTTAATTACTGACTAAAAACCTTTTCATTGCCATTAAAGTGAAATTACCGAACCTTAACATAAGAGTCTGATAAAACTGCTCATTTAAATAAATATAAATATAAATATAAATATAAATATAAATATATTTGACCCAAAGCTGGGTTGACAGTAGATACAGTATTTTTGTGCTGTCTGTAATTTATGCTACTGTAAAAAATCACCATTGAGATTTATGAATTGCAAAAAAAAAACTGGACACATTACGGTAATGACAACTTAAAAAAAAAACATTAACTCTTTTTTAGCCTTTTAACTTTTTTCAGAACGTACATAAAAGAGTGACAGGAGACTTTTGCATGTACTTAGAGGGTTTTGCATCAAACACAGTCAAAAAATTTAATACCAGTGAAATGACTAAAGTGACATTTGTGAAAATACGGCTTTTTAATTACTAACAAAAAACCTTTTCATTGCCATTAAAGTGAAATTACCGAACCTTAACATAAGAGTCTGATAAAACTGCTGATTTAAATAAATATAAATATAAATATAAATTTGACCCAAAGCTGGGTTGACAGTAGATACAGTCTTTTTGTGCTGTCTGTAATTTATGCTACTGTAAAAAAAATCACCATGGAAATTTATGAATTTGCAAAAAAATTTAAGATAATGACAACTTAAATAAAAAAAAAACATTAACTCATGAACATATTAAAGTGCCATAATTAGCTCAAAAATAAACTTGTTTAATAAAGAAAATAATAAAAAAGTAAAATATCACCTTAACATTTAAATTTATCTAAATTTATAAAGGTTTATAAAACCATTCATTAAAACTCACATTGTGTAAATACAGTTGCAAAATCTAGTGTCAGCCGAAGGGACAAAAATGTTTACATGCTCAATAGGAAGCCAAAAGACTAATAAAATATCGATGTGACAAATTTATTATTTATGTTCTAAAAACAACCAAGAATGGGGACCCTGTAAAAAGCATGCAAGTCATTTCAATTGCGTCCCAAATGACAAAAATGAAACATCTGACTTATCTTTCAAATACAAACTGTAATGGTAATCACTCTTTTGTCGCAAATGCTTTACTATTTGCCTTGGAAAACTTTTCAGAAAACACGTCAGACGCACTTAGAGGGTTTTGGATGTGAAATCTTCATATGTAGTTTTGTGAAGTCGTCTCAGTGTTTGATGTGCTGCCAGTGTGCATGGTGTGTCGCCAAATCCCTGAGGGGAACTTCAATTTGGAGACGAATGTGGTCCAGAGCCGTTATCTAAACCCATTACGTATTCCTGGAGCAAAAATGGCCCACAGGCTGAAAAACGGGCCATTACACGGCAAAGCCGGATGGTTAAAGTTATCCCTCACAACCACACTGGTGGAACTCGAACGTGGCTCCAATCAGGCTGTAGAGTCTCGACGGTGGGAAAAAAACTTGAATCTGGAGGCGACATACTGAGTTAGTTTTCTATACGTTAATCAGATTCCAAGAAATAGGAAAAGGATAAGCGCCTGGGAATGCAATTGTAACAGTACTGCTTTCGAGTTGATTCGCAATGTGCTCTAATTGCAGCTGTGTTGATGGCTAGATCTGTGGTCAAAGACTACTTGTTGTGAAAAGCGCCTGATTTGTAGCATCAGCACAGGTTACCACTACTTCAGTTCATGCTATTTCTTGTTCAGTTGAAGTGTACTAGAAAACATGGACATTTGTGGTGCTTTCCATTGTGTGGTACAACACGGCTCATTACCATGCAGCCAGGCTTAGCTCGCTTTACTTTGGCTTGGTTTGCATTTACATTGGAGTTTAGTGCCGCTTTAGAGTGGGTGAGATTTTAGACTTATCGTTATAGACTGCCGTGACATCATTGTGAACGCGATACAAACAAAACGCACAACACAGGAGCAATGAAGCATATTGATGGAATTGGGTTCTTGATTCTCAGCATGCTTTTCACTGCTAAAAGGGAGTTTGGGAACTAGTACAAAAAAGAACAGATGACGACATCAATTGGTTTGCTCAATGGCGCATGAGGGTAAGGTTATCCTGCATTCAGCAATGATGCCAGTAGTGACTATGCTTTCTGACCAATCAGTGAATTGCAGTCACGTCACGATTTAGTATCAATACAGCTCACTTGGAACCTCAGTCGAGGTGGTAATAAAAAAAGTACTTTCCACAGTGGAAATCCCTTCAATGGTAAGCAGTAGCTGCACTAGGCCTTACTATCTAATAGAAAAACGCCAATGGAGTACTGGCAGACTTTGCTTTAATGAGTGAGAAATGTAGCAGCATTAGGGTGAAAATTGTGGAGCTCATGTTAAATTCAAGTCTGTTTCAAAGGGCAATCGGTACTTTTTATTCCACATGAGAAATAGCTCCGAAATGCTTTCTAAAATGGTGCCTTGATAGAGCAGTTTATTCTTTTCAAATAAAAGGTCACAGCAAGAGAACCAAAACACTAAAAGCAAAGCATTTTTGTAAAATGTACCACTCTACAGGGCTATGTTATTACTCCGCAGACAACTATCCGAAACAAATGTTGTCAAATACTATCATTACTAACCCCAGACTTTTCTTGGGATCACCATTTAAAACCTAACAAAGTGAGAAAGGTCACAGCAAAAGAACAAAAACCTTAAGTGAAGAGCATTTTTCGTATAAAGTGTCACACTAACTACGGCAGAGTTTTAACAGCGACAAGCCATGACAAATGCTATGACATAGGACTACTATTATCAAATACAATCATTACTGACACCCAGCTTGTCTTTGGAACAGCATTTTAAATCTAATGAAGTGAGAAAGGTCACAGCAAATAATATAAATCCTTAAGTGAAGTGTATTATTTTGTTTTTATAAAGTGACCGTACCATTAGGGCTATGTCGGTAACAATGACTAGCCACAACAAATGCTTTTGCCAAAAACCATCATTGCGGACACCCAGCCTGTCTTACAGCATTTCAAACCTAACAAAGTGAAAGAAGGGCACAGCAAAAGAACAAAAACCTTAAGTGAAGAGCATTTTTTGTATAAAGTGTCACTCTAACTACGGGAGAACGCTAACAGCGACTAGCCTCAACAAATTAAAATACTACTCCCAAGTATACCATCATTCCTGACACGCTTCTTGTCTTGGGAACATTAAACCTGAGAAAAGTCACAGCAAAAGAATGAATACCTTAACTTTTTCCCCACCATTGACTCGTCAATTAAGATAAAACGCTTCCTTGCCAATGACGAGTTTTTCCGGCAATCCGTATTTCCGCTATTATCCACCAGCGCCCTTACCCAACTTATAAAACCTGGAAATATTCCATTAGGGCAAACAGTTCAAACTCAGTTTACGTTTTGATTATTGCTCTGAATCTGATCTCTAGAAAAAATCAAATTTTGCTTAAAATTTGGTATTTTAGATGTTAGCAGTTTGCTAACAATGACTAGCCATGACATATCCCATGACACACTTCTACCAAAAACCATTGTTACTGACACCCAGCTTGCCTTAGGAGCATTAAGAACCTAACAAAGTGAGAAAGGTCACAGGGAGAAAACACATTCTTTGTTTAAAATGTCACTCTACAGCAAGGTCTATACTCTATAGCAAAGGTCCTCAACCACCAGGTCATGACCCAGTACCGGGCTATAGACAAGTTGCCACCGGGTCGCAAGAAGGTCCTGGAAAAAATGTGTGCTTTGCCCTTTAAGAGCCACATTCGGATAACCTCGATCATTTCCACTTTTGTACCAGCCCGCTCTCTGCGATCCCACAGGATTGCTGTCATTGGAGTTTAGGTATACTTTAAAATTGGCATTAATTATTAAGATTTATACTACGTGTCCGTTGAATGCTTGAGCCTGATTGGCTGATGAATGTTCTGAGGTGTGCAATTATTTTCTGGGAAAAGCACGGCAAACGTAGTTCCAGGCAGCTCTCTTGACCGCATTACAGTTCCATATCACTTCGCATAGTTAACTGTAATAACGGACTAACAAAAACAACATGACAGACGATTTTCCGAGGCAATAACAGCACTGTTAAGAGATGCACATAGGTAGCCCCGTTCACACAATCTCTCTTGCTCGCCCACCCTCTCTCTCTCTCTCTTTTTCTTTCTTTCTTTCTGTCTTTGTCGCTCTCTTTCAAATAACTTCACAAATAACTACATTAGAATGCTATCAACGACTCAAGCCTCCATTGCCAGCTTTTAAATGACGTTTTGGAACAACCAAAAGAGCCGTTGGATGAGAGGCGGAAGAAATAGTACTCACAATAGGGATTTAAGTACAAAAACCAAACAAATCCCTTTAAAAGGAACAGTAAGTAGGGTTTTAAGTATTTTATTAATCAAAATCAATGTCTTTATTCATAAATATGTCCTCATTGGTTTCAAATGACCTCTGCCAATAATCTTAATTCTTCTCTTTACTTACATTAAACGGGTAAATGCAAGGAGGCTTTCATGTCGTTTCGCCATATTGATAAACTATAATAGCAGAGAGCGACAAAAAGCACCAGCCTACCAACACGTTTCCACAATGCGTTTTCATTCAGAACACGTGAACCAGCTGCAACGGAGAAGGAGATAATGGAGTATATAACAGCTAGTTGCAACACGCATTTGGAAAAGCGAGGCGCTAGAGAGCACTGTTCGTTTGAATGCAAAATACAATTTCACCACTAGATGTGGTAAATCCCACTTATTTTCCCTTTAAATATATCAAGTGATCGATGTGGTAATCGTAGTATAAGCGGAATAATTGACTCCGGGCCGTTGAATTATTGAAAAATAATCCACACTCTATGTGCAATTTTCTAATAACTCAGCCGCCCATCGTCAATTATTCCTGACTTAATGGGCAGGTGAACTTGTGAAAACAATGAAGGTAAAAACAATCCACCAAAATATAGATCTACACTTCTACTAAAATAAAGGCGTTATTAATTTTCCTTTGATCTTTACTTCTGTATAAATCTTTATACATTACGCAAAGGAAGATTTTCAGCACCAACAGCCACTAAAAATAAGTGATGGAGCAATAAAGCAGGTACCCCCCTCCCCGATCTGCAAGAAAAATGTTCAGGCTAAAACCGGTCCGCGCTATAAAAAGGTTGGGGAGCCCTGCTCTTAGGTCCTCTAAAGATGACAACAGATGCTAGTACAGACTTCTGCCAAACACCATCATTATTAACACCCAACCTGTCTTTGGACCAACATTCAAAAGCCATTAAACAAACTGCCAAATCCCAGTGCCCTGTCACAATCACGTGGAAAAGAATAGCGCCAGGTCTGTAGCGCTGTCAGCTTCAATCCATTATTCAGTCCGACACCTGACCTCTAGAATATCAGCTGGCACTGGTTGACCCGAGGGCTGGCACTTCACTATGTGGCCGCTGAATGTGATGACTGATGTCCTCGTTTTGGAAAGAAGGCAAAACGGTTCGCCAAATAAAATCTGGATCACAGTTTACAAGTATCTATGAGGGATCGTGACGCTTCAGGTGGATGTTTGTTTAATCCCAGCGTTGTTGGTGTTCCAGTTCAATGTTTTATTGGAGGTATGTAGTGTCGAGAAAACCCTGACCTTCATAGAGTCCATCTATATTCACAGACTACAGCTGCTCCGGGGAAGATAATTGGATTTTTCAGCATGTTGCTGTGACGATGAAGGTGAGCGACTCTTGTGGAAGGAGGTCAGCGGTTATGGCAGAGAGATCATGGTTTAGCTTTACTCTCTCTCTACTCGGCTTGCGAACACATACACAAACACCTCAGATTTGTTTTTACGCAAGAATTGATGACTTTTCTTTTCTGGTTGCAAATATGACTTGAGGCTTCCTGCAGCTGTTTATACAAGCCTATGATTTTAAAATGAATTATGGCCGCATGTTACGGCTAGTCATCTAGCTTGTATACCCCAAAGCTGAAGTTATACAATGAAAAGAACAACAGAAACCTGGTTAAAGACCAACAGGACAAAACAGCTACTTACAACAAATCATAAAGCGACCCTTGGGAAGGACTTAGATGCTAAAAGAGGATTTGACGGATTGGAGTGATGATATTGATTTTAAGGCAAAGTTTGTCTTCAGATTACACTAAGATTGGTTACATATGCACCCATCTATGATTTATGATTTGTCAATAAACACAACATCATAATTGTGAGATTAGGAGCATCAATATTAAACATATCGTGATTATATTTTCACATTATTAAGGATTTTACATAGAAAACAGCAAATCACCAAGAATGACTTTAGCAGGGTTTTCCCAAACTGGGTCACGTTGCATCCAAATTTTGCTTAAAGGTCAAGGTCTCTTTTGTGTATGTGCCTTTAGCACGCATTGCCTATATAAAGCTTGCCACAATTCCAGGTATGGACACATCTAATTGGTGTGTCACACCAAAAACTCGACCTGAGGACACAGGGATCAACCGAAAGCTCATTACGAACGGCAGGGCATTTTTGAAGCCCGCAGGTGTCCCGGTTTAACCTAACCTCTCTCCGAGAAGCCAGTCACAATCTGTCAGTCATACCGGAGCATCACACCGTCACGCCGCTGCCTGTCAAAACCCACAGCTGGTTATGCCACGCGCTCTGTATTAAGGGTTCACGGCACCACGGGGAGGATGTGTGTTATATTTGAAAGCTTAGATCGAAGTTTGATGACTGGCGCTTTTTCCTCGATGCCACGCTGCCATTTGTCAAATCAAACATGTTAACGAACTGTGTATTTAGATCCGACGGCGCTTTGAATGTGTAATTTGTCATCCGGCGAAATATCACCCTGGATTGTGGGTAATGCAGCGCGGGGATTTTCGACGGGGAGGGGTGAGTAATTATATTCTTTCAGAAAGCCGCGTCCCCTGAGGGCGAGAAATATTTAAAATGCTGAAACCGGGCTTATGGTTAGCTCGTAACTGCTTTTCCATCTTCCTGTCTGACGTTTCAAATTATGTGCCCTGACTGAGGCTCTCTTCTACGTACGCGTAATTCGTTAAACGCTTTTTTCTACAGTGGTAGCCCACTTTCAGAGGTTACCCATGCATCAAAACAGTCTCGGTTCATCCACGGCACTATTTCAAAGCCCAGTCGCAGCACTGCCCGTTTAATCTGGTGTTTTAATGCACTCGCTGGCAGCTTTTATATGATAAACACCCGTGTTCCTCGGTTCACGGGCATCTATGAAAACAACAACTTTACATCAAACAGCCTCCTCCGAGGAATACATCGTACTACTGATATACATTCATTGTATAGGTGTAAAAAACTGTGTCTCTTTAGAAGATCGCTTACCTATGCCTGAAATCTTTATTTCTGTATTATGCGAAAGCATGGAGAGAAGAAAGAAAGTAGGAAACAAGAGGGTTAGCAGAGTTAGTACGTAATGCAATAATGTACATTGTCAGAGAAAATGGTTAAAAATATGGACCCCAGCTGTCACTAGGGCAGCACCCTTTAAAAGGACATTGCAATTTTTTTTTTAAAATATACTCATTTTACCCTAGAGTTTTGAAATCCATTCAGCTGTCTCCGGGTCTAGCGGTACCACTTTTAGCATAGCTTAGCACAATCCATTGAATCTGATTAGACCATTAGCATAAAAAATAACCAAAGAGTTTTGATATTTTTCCTATTTAAAACTTGACTCTTCTGTAGTTACATTGTGTACTACTAAGATCGACAGAAAATGTAACTACCGAAGATTCAAGTTTTAAAAAATTTGGAGCGCGATGCTAATGGTCTAATCAGACTCAATGGATTATGCTAAGCTATGCTAAAAGTGCTAGCGCCAGACCTGGAAATCAGCTGAATGGATTCCAAAACGAAAAAAATCTAATCAAAATCAAATATTTAACTCTAGGGGAGCTGGAAATTTTCAAAAAAAGTAAAGTGTCCCTTTAAAATGGTCCTAATATGTACCATTAGGTGCAGGTACATTTAAGAACATACATAAAAAAATATGAACTCTTTGGGTCAAAAGCGGTACTTTTTGAAAGGGTACCGCCCCAGTGTCAGCTGGGGTACATATTTGACCATTTTTTTCTGACGGTGTATGAAAAGAAAAATGCTGTAAAGTGATCAAAAAAGAAGATAGTGAAGAAAGTTTAAAGCGTATTTGTTACAATAGAGATTTTTTCCACACTGATAACATCAATGGTCCTCAACTGGTGCATCACAACCCAAAAAAAGTCAAAGGCTTTGCGCCGTATGAAGATTATGTGTCATTTTTTGGTGCAGATAAGGTAGACACCCAGACTGACAAGACTGCTTGACATCCACTCATTCTGGAAAACTGCACAATGTAAAAATAAAAAGTCTACATTAAATAAATCTTTTAACAAAAGATAGCATGGTCTGCGATGCACTACAACACATTTTGTCAAGTTAATTATTGACTAAATATTTATAAATTATTATTATTATATAAATAAAATTAGTATAAGTTTCTTGCTTCTGCTGAACACAAAAGAATAATAATAAGAATATTTCCTTTGTGTTCAACAGAAGAAACTCATGAGGGTAAGTGAATAATGACTGATAATGAGTATTCATTTTTGGGGTGAACTATTCATTTCAAGACTAATACATTTTAGTGCTGTGTTTGTCAACACTTTGTGTCTAATGTGAAAATTAGTTTTGAAAATTTTACAGTCCTAAAGTGAAACCAGTTGCGACCAGTGATGTCCTAAATGTCTTAGAGATGTATAGCTATGTGTGTTTATTGGGTAAGAAGGGAAATTGGGTGAAATTATAGAGATATCTGCCAAGACAATCTGACTTCATCCTATACCTCTTGGTGCTTGGCAACAGCAAATATAAAAGGCCAGTTATATTAAGTACTGCAGTTATATTGGTGTGCAAAGAAACTTTTTATTGCGTGGGTATAAGTTAGTATATCTATGCAGAATGTCATACCTGAGCTCTAAGACACTTGTGACATTTCCAGTGGTGAAAATTCGACGGACGTAGTTGAAATCTCCTACGTAAAGACTGCCGTCGGATCCGCAGGCTAAGGCTACGGGTGCGAGCAGCTTATTTCCGTCAGCTAGCCCGTTACAGCTCGGACAGGAGATACTGCGTCTCCTCCCGTTACCCATGATGCTTCCGATGACTGGGGGCTGCTGGGAGATGAAGATGTTTTCGCCGTTGCCCTTGTGCAGGATACCTATGAAACAAAGTGAGAAATGATCAGATCTTAAGTTTGTTATGTTGATAGAATATTTTAGATTGTGTACTTTGCTGATTTACTTTAATGAATCAGTATCTGCCTAAAATCTAGTAAACCTGCAAATCTACAGTAAAGGCAACATTTTAAGGCATTACCACTAAACACTTGAACGCTGACTTGAATCCTAGTCCAAATGACATGCAGCAAAATTATACTAGCATCAAGGCCATATTACATGTGTCATTCACAAATAACGCAACCCCAGAATGTGCAAGGAATTTTTTTTTGGCTAGAATGATAAATAGAGATACAAATACAGCAAAAAGTATTAACCCTTGTATTGTGTTCGATTTTTGTGACGATTTTGATGGAGCGGGTCAAATTGACCCGCATTGGATTCAATGCAATTTCTTAAATATCATATTATGAAAAACAAGAAGGAATTAGGTATGAACAGAACCATTTTAGTATCAGTCTTTGTCACACATTACAAACACTTCAAATTAAAAAGTATGATTTAAAAAAATGCATTTAACCACAATTTTTAACATTTTAACAAATGTTGCACAAAAACTGTTGCAACATTTAACATTTTTAATTTTAATTCAACATGTTTTTTTTAACATACCTATGTTTAAAACATCCTAAATAAACAATTTAATATTGCTGTGAAATGAAATTAAGCTTTTTTTTTCTAAACAGGCTCATCTTTTGTTCTTGAGACTCATTGTACAAATTCAAGAAATCACTGTTTACATGATGAGAACACATCAAGCATGTGCTTTCTGACTTCTTGCATTTTACACAAATGGTGCTTATTTGGTGTCATGTTTTGTACTGGCATCACCTGTATTCACCTCTGGATTTTCTGTGGGTCTGAATTAATCTGCATTACATAGTATTTCATATACATTGAAAATAGAAATGATAGTTCGCATTTACTTTTCTGTGTCTGAGGAAGTCTAAAAAGTACTGAAAATAGTGAGGAAAAGCTCACTTTTCTCTTTCCAGGGTAGTAAAACACCAACATATACGCAGTAAATGTATTTAATTTGTGTCTCTACAGTTGCCTTGGAACAAACAAATATGGGTCAAATTGACCCGCGAACATCAAAATCGTAACAAAAATCATTATTTGTGCTAAAAAAACCCACTTTAAAACACATCAGTGTATCCTAACTTTGCATGCATGTTCATGGCCCTAAATGAGAAAAAGTGACAAAATGTCTGGAAGAAAACTGTAACTTTAGTAGTATTTCATATAAATTGTAAATATAAATGATAGTTCACTTTTACCATCTGTGTCTGTAAAAGTCTTTTTCAGTACTCATAAGAGTGAGGAGAAGCATGTTTACCCCTATTTCAGGATAGTTAAACACCAATATAGCAACAAACACTAAAAATATAGTTGCTTTGTAACAAAACAAAATGCGGGTCAAATTGACCCGCGAACCTCAAAATCGTTACAAAATAATTTTGGTTCACTTCAAATCACATCAGCATATCCAAACTTTGCATGCATGTTCATGGCCATAAATGAGAAAAAGTCACAACATTTCAAGAATAAAATCACAGGTTAACTGGTTTAACAGACAGCTTAAAAATCAAAATGGGTCAAATTGATCCGGAACATAATATGAGGGTTTATATAAAAAAGCTCCAATTAAAAATAAACTTAATAACGCAATATTTATGAGTGCTACTTGGGTGTTGTAGAATTAGCATCATGCTAACTGTTTTGGAATCAACTGTGTACGTTAGCAAAGTTCCTTTAAAGGGGACAGAGAATGAAAAACCATTTTTACCTTGTCTTTGTTGAATAATGGTAGTCTACCCGCATTCACGAACATACAAAAAGTGCTAGACATGCTAAACATCTCAGTCTCATAGAAATTCCTCTTTTAGAAATGTCAGCCAGAAAACGGCCCAATCTGAAAAACTGATGCTTATGACATCACAGGCATCTAACTGCCCCTCCACTTTAAAATAATTGGCTACATTTTTTGAGTGGCAGCAAAGTCAGCCAATCAGTAATGAGATTGCAAGTTAAGCCAGTAGGGGGAGCCAAATAGGTGCAAAACCACTTGTTTAAAATCCCCCACCCTAATAGAGCTATCTGAGAGAGGTTTTTAGGAAGCTTCTAAGGCATTTTTTTGTCTACATGTCACATCACAGAACAAGGATAAATACCCCGTTCAATCATTCTATGTCACCTTTAAAAAAAGTCATTAGACTGTGCGGCCATATTAATACAGCTATTTCACTCATACAAGTCCTGTGTACTTGAAAGGGGGAAGTCTGATATTGTATCAAATTATTGCTAAAATCAGAATTACATTATTAAACCTGTCATCTGCACAGTCTTGTTTAGTCTTTGGCAGTAGTCATGTTCCTCATGAGCACTGTTTTTGGATGCTGCCCATTAACATTTGATGTTTACTAATGTCTTATGTAGACTACTTATGATTTGAATCAAACTCAGTGTTCGATGTGGTCAAAGGGGTGACTGCCAGCGCTCATGAAAGGATTTTGTTAAATAACCAACAGAGCGAAGATGTGTTGAACTCAATGGTATTTACATTTATTACAATAAAATAAAATACTTTTTTCTTTCCGGCAGATAGTTGCTCCTGTACAGAAACCAGCAAAGTGAAGGTCCACAGCCACCGCAGGAAAGACATCCTGCTCTTATTATCACTAACAGAGTCAATCTGAATCTCCATTGCACGCTTCAATGAACCTCCAGCTCTCCACCTCGGTGAACGGCTCGCCGCAAATTCCATTTGAAAGTGGCAGTGAGTGGAAGAGTCTGTGAAACTCAATTTTTAGTCATTTTCAATCCACACTGTTTTCTCCCCGAGCACCTGTTGAACCATGCAGTATTCTGAGAGATGCTAAATAACATTTGCAGTGCCGACTGGCTAGAAAAGCAGATGTTTTATTGGAGATCCAGTTTAAAATGCACTGATTTGTACAGCTCTTAAAGCCTGTCAATCAAAAAAATGCATTCCTGACCTGTTGGTAATACTAATTTAATGCTACAGTAATGCATTATTCAACGAACAAACTGAGCATTTACTAATCTCTGTTAATGTTAGTTAATAGAAATACAACTGTTTATTTTTCATTTTAGGTCAATGCACACTAATGCTTACAGATTAGTAATGCGCGGGTCAGTGTGTTTTTTCGAACACGCTTTTATGAAATATTTTAAGCCCCCAGCCCGCCCGCACCATTGCATCTATTGTTACAACCCCTCCGCCTAAAAGTGCTTGGAAACAGCCGTAAGATTACATCGCCCTGTAAACTGGCAACAACATACCAGCATGGTCATATTAAATATAGAGACAGGATAATGATAATAAACATAATAATATTTACAAAGCAGTGTTTGTATTATCTATTCACAAATTCTCGACCTTAAATTCTCCCGCACCTTGTCTTTCATCTTCACTTTTATTTCTCTGTTTGTTTTGATGTTGTGGCTGGCAGTGCGAGCTGCTTGGCGCTTTCATGACGTGAAGCCAAAGGTTTGGGGTCATCAAGTTACATTGCTACAAACCTAATAATATATGAAAATATATATTCCCAAATATTAACTATAGGCGATAGGGAATTGCACGTCAACATGTTTTTTTATTTTGTTTTTAATTTCTTTACTCTCCCCAACCCGACCCGTGCATCACTATAGCAGATACTACAATGATTTATAAAAAAATACAAAAATTAAATGAGGACCATGTTGGAGACCATTGCTTTAGGTACACATTACCGTGGCTTTACATTGTATTATACATGTGATTAACCACAACTTTGAGGCAATTAACTTTCAAGTAACCTATTTTTACAGAGCCTAGCAACCTGGTCAAAACTCTGCGTAATGGGCAGTATGAATATATTTTGGCGCTTAAAACCAATCCCTTTCGAAATAAATTTGCATCAGTGTGGCGGTTCTTGGGAAGCAGACAAAGGTTTTTGAGCAAGCTGTCTTCATGCTGACAGCTCTGACTTCTCATGACAGATCCAACTGCCACCTGCGCTCCTAATACTCCCGCTGCAGGTACGGCTCATTTACTGAGATGAGTGCGGCGCTACGTCGACGAGAACCAACCCTGACAGAAACCCAACTTAGCAGTTTGTGCACTCTGCTTTTAGGGCCAATTCAGCAGCAATAAGAAAATTGACCCGTCTCACCCCAATAAGGCCCCGTCAAACAGATAACGTCCGCTCCCGATCCAAATGTCAAGCTGTATTAAAGTTCAGCCTTCAAGTTTTTACAGGCATGCAGTGAAAATTAATGAATGTCTCCAATGCAGGATAAACGGACAGATCGAATTGTTAGCGGGTAATTGAGTGAGTGTGTTTGTCAGGGTGAGCATACATTTCTTTCAAGTTGCTTTGTGTGCCCGCTTACCACTCTGAATGTTCAGTGCGTGATGTTTGTCCAGGCTCCAGCCACCCAGATTGGACGCCGTGGTCTCGTATCCCTGCAGGACGGCCGTCCGCTTCTCCCAGAGGATAAGATCTGGGCAGGACTCATACTCGAAACCCACTGACACTAACGGGAGCAAAGAGAAAGCAAGTTTTGACTTGTTTGAAAGCAATGCCCCGATCAGCAACACTGTGTTTTGGGTGCAACACGCCACATTTGATGTTTAATAGAGATTACTTATTATTTTATATTTTACTTATATTAATGTAGTGGCAAAGGGTCCACTCACCAAAAGCTTCAGATAGGCCGTATACTTTTTGGCTGTAGACGTCTGCCTTGTCCCAGACAAAGTCATAGGAGAGATTTGGTGCTGCTGAGAACCATTTCCTAAAGAGCCTTCCTTCAACAGCCACCATGAGATGAACCTTCATCAGACTGAAGGGGATGGTTGAATGTGTCAGGGTGATACGCAGAAGCGATTTATACCCCGCTGTCCGGCTGCTCAGGTACCCCAGACGCATGTCTGTACCCGAGATTTGCACCTCTTCTTGGAGAGTCTGTGGAGAGATTAAAGTTTTTATACAGTAGTGACAAAAATAAGAATGCAAGATGAGCAAACAGTAACAAATCTTCTCATTTTATGGTAAATGTATCCTGCTGTGAAATGTTTGCATTATTTAACATCGTTATTATATAAATAACAGAGAATGAAATCATTTCTCATCACAACATTACAGTGTTTGTAGAAAAGAAATTATAATTTATTTAAATGTATATTATTACTTACAATTCAAAAGCCTATTTTAATAATCGTTTTTGCACTGACATTTTCAGAACCATTTATTTTAAATATATATAAAAATACTATCTAGAGCAAGGGTCTCCAACCTTTTTGTGAGCAAGGGCCACAACAATGGATAAAACAATCTAGAGGGCTACCTTTTGATATTTATCTACTCAAAATGTTTTACTTGTTTTTATTTTATTTTACTTGTTGATATGTTTTATCATTGTTTAAAATGTTAACATACATAAAAGATGCCAAGCTAAAATAAAAAATATGTATTAAATAAATATAAAAATTGAGGGTATTATTAGAATGTGATTTGGGGGGCAACTCATAGACTCACCATGGGCACTATGTTGGAGACCACTGATCAAGACACAAGATAAGGTTATAGCCCATCTCTATGCAAAATATAAACCTGGATTTTTTTAAAGTCTGTGTAAAATCTAATATTAAATGTCTTTTCAGTTTGTGACACCACAGAAAAACGCATACACGCCAAACGCGAGTTCAAGGTTTTGCGCGAGTAGATTACATACAAAGTCAATGCAAAGACGCAATCAGACGTGTCCTCGCGTGGGGCCATGCAAAAGACATGATATGGGCACCGCATTTGCCACGAAAAAAAAGCGCTATTGGCATTTTCGCCTAAGTTGAAAATCAACTCGAGCAAAAAATTCGCATGACACGAAGTTAAATCTCGCGAGTAATCTAGAGCGAGTAACGCGATGCCCTGCGTTTGGTGTGTCTGTAGCATTACTGTGGGTTCACACCAAATGCTAGTTCAACGATTTCTGCGAGTAGATTACATACAAAGTCAATGCAAAGACGCGATCAGACGCATCCTCGTGCAGAGCGATGCGAATGATGCGATATGGGCGGCGCGTTTGCCGCAAAAACACGCGCTATTCATCTCAAATGCATTTTCGCCTAAGTTGAAAATCAACTGGAGCAAAAAATTCGCATGACACAAAGTTAAATCTCGCGATTAATCTAGAGCGAGTAACGCGATGCCCTGCGTTTGGTGTGTACGTAGCATTACTGTAGGTTCACACCAGAAGCGAGTTCAACGATTTGCGCAAGTAGATTACATACAAAGTCAATGCAAAGACGCGATCAGATGCATCCTCGTGCAGAGCGATGCGAATGATGCGATATGGGCGGCGCGTTTGCCGCGAAAACACGCGCTATTCATCTCAAACGCGCCTTCGCACAAGTTGAAAATATTCAACTGGAGAGAAAAATACGCATGGCACGAAGTTAAATCCCGCGAGAAATCTAGAGCGAGTAACGCGATGCCCCACTTTGGTATGTACATAGCATTAGGGGTGATTCAAATATCGCGTCTTTTGCACGCTCAAACGCTCGTTTATTTCAGTCACGTCCGCACCACATCGAGTTAAAAACAGATCAACTTTTCAGAATGTTGCAAGCGCACCGCAGGTCATGTGACAAGAAGCTATGTGCCTAGCGTTTTTTTCACTCGTTTTTGGGCGCAACATGTGAACAGCCCCTTATCCACCAAGCCAAATATGAATGATTAAAAAAGGGGCAAAAAAATAAAATATGTTATTGAAATCCTGGAAAAACAGACAGGATTCTCTGTTCTCAAATGCTGGGGGCGTGTCCGCTGTGTGTGCTGAAACCACACCCACCCATGGGAAAGTTGCCGTCTCTCTCAACTATAAAAAACAGCTACGACCCAAATGGATGCTTGCGATTGTGTTAGGGGCGGGGCAATGCTCGGTGGATCCAGTGCTTCATCTAGCCACCGTTACAGCCCCACCCAAAATAATCCTTAACACAGAAATGTCTCCAAAATTTAGTCCTACATTGTTCACATTCTTTGCAATGATTTCAGCAATATATTTGTGATGTGTTTAGAAATAATTCCCTGAAATTACTTTACACAGCCTAAACTTTTTCATTGATTTGGGAAAGAAATATGATCCACATATTTCATAATCATATTGTGAACACTTCATTGTGTTAACCTTACGTGAGCATTACAAATTACACACCTGTGCTTTCTATCAGTAAGTCGAAGGTTTCTCATTGCATGCGACAGAGCTCTCATTGACTCTCAGTATCGGCTCACTCTAACAGTCGAGCACAGAGCTGACCAATAAACACTGCAATCATTTCGGCATCAATGAGTCCTTCGCTGATTAGAAAACCTTAATGGATGATTCCGTTTGTAAACTTTGTGTGCACGCGTGTGGATGCATGTGTAAGTGGGCGAAAATAACTTTGGGATCTGGGATGGGACAAATCTGTGCCGATAATAATAGCCCAGACAGCACAATCCATGTAAGACTGACTCATTAATCTTGTTAATCAAAGAAGGGACAAAATAATTAGGAGGGTGGCACACAGGTCCAAGAAGAGGTGCTGCACAAACACTCACACACACACACACACACACACACAAAAACACCAAGGGCATATACAAAGAGAAAACAACAGGCGAGCGCGCAAAAAAACAGAATGCAACATGCAAAACATAAACCAAAACGTAAAATCAAAAATACTTGCAATTATATTAAATGGTAACTGCTTTGAATTATTCAAATTATTGAGATTTCGCAATGATTAATTAATTATATATTTGCATTCCCAACAATGAATGTTAGACATTAGTACCTTTCAAGGCCCCAGTGGCATTCTGAATTAAAGTTGAATACATTCAAATATCTATGCACCCACACACCCTGAAAAACTACGCTGAAGTCCAAAACACAAATTCGTTTTCCAGCACTGACAGCGAAGCTCCTCCAGGATTTCAGACTCGAAAAGCCTCCACACGGCTTTCAGTCAAAATGTAATTATCGTTCTTCAGAAAACGCCTGGCATAGTAAATTGGACTGTGTATCTCTGGCCAGTTACGCACAGAAGATAAAATCACATTGCTCCCACAAGGGGCAGAGACTACGTGGTTCCCTTTTGATGTACATTTCCCGAAATCTGTGCTCTCTGTCGGACAAACGTATTTTAATGTTTGAGGATGTTGTACAATTTTGTATCAAAGTTTATACAACAAACACTACTGGAAGCATTAAAACAACAAATTAATGTCTAATGTCTAAATTAAAGCACCTGAATCTCTGGGACGACGGCACCCCTCTCGTTGCAGGTCCCGGCGAATGCCGTCAGCGGGGCGGGCAGAACTATGGGCATGGGCCGGGTGAAGCTGCTCAGATCACAACTGGGGATGTCGTTCACCTCGTGCCGCATCACGATGGTGTCCATAACGAAAAATCGTCCCCACGGCAACCACAAGGTGTGCTCTTGAGTGATAAACGGAGCACGTTCAAACCTTAGGGCTATGGCCACGCCCCCATTACTCACCAGGTCGAAGCTGAAACAGAGAGGATGGAGTTCGGTTACATCTACTGCTATGTATGCACATGAGAAACACATGAGGGTTTGGTAACAAAATTTATAAGTTGTATATAAGTACCACAAAGTACAACCCATCAGCATCAATGTTGTTTTTGAGCAATACACTTCATCGCACGTGCACGTCTTTATAATAATTTATGCTATTCCAGTGCTTTGTGGCTAATGGCCCTGTCTCAAATGCCACCTTCAGTCCTGGCAGTGACATAAAGCTGCTTAGATGGTTAGTGAGTCTGTTAAGCATGGGCTCTTTAACAGGGACACATTTAGGGATGCACACTGCTTCTGAATCATAAATGGCAAATGGGACACGACACGGTCTTCACGGACATGTGCAACAAACATAAAAATGGCACAAACGCAATTTGGGCCACCATATGAGTGCCCGCTGCTGCCACTGAGGTAAATGAAATCAAAATATATATTATTTATAAGTTGTTCCTCTGCATTTGTAGCATTACAATTGTCTGTTACTTTTTATCATTAAAATCCATTCATAAACGCATCAGAATTTGCCAAACGCTTAAAGCCGGGTCATTAAATACAGTTATTTTATTTAGCATGCTACAACCACAAGTTTAAAAATAGCATTTTGATTTACTATTCAGTGAATATCATTTCATTACCACATAAAACCATTTACTAACATTTTAATCAACAATATTCACCGTTACTATGCCCTGCTATTAAAGCCAGACTTAATAAAGGTTGTAATTCATTATGTTTCTTTAAATGATCGGACTGAATTGAAAAAGACTTGGCGACAGTTATTTGGTATGGTTTTTATCTGGCAGCTGCACAATGTGATTGCAACACAATGGAGCACTGGCTCAATTTAATACTCTGTGCTTTTGAATCTGCATTAATGAAATCAGTTTGAATGGGTGCCGTGCGATGTCGTTATTCTCTATTGGGGAATAAACTGGCAGGATTCCTCTTGCCGCAGTGGTTATGCATACGCCAGCGTGCGTCTTTGTTGCTCCGAGGCACGGTTTGCTTTGATAAATGAGTTGTGAGGGAAAATGGCTAAGGTATGAATCTGTGTGTCGCGGGTTGTCGGCATTAATCTAACTTTATATAGTACCGTATGATTCATTTAATAAAATATCCTAGGCTAGCAGGCTAAGCTTTTTAACTAACTGGAGCTAACAGTATAGTAGTCGATATGATGATTTTTTTAATAGATAAAAATCACATACATTATATTTGGTCTAATTCTAAATGATTTCTAATCAGGCATTAAATAGACTACCCATATGGGGTGGTTTCCTGGACAGGGTTTAAACCTATTCCCAGACTACAATGCATGCATGCTTGGACTGACCTATCTTCTTATCTACCTAGTGCCATTGTTGTGTCTGAAGATGCACACCGGTTATGTTTTTAGTAAGGTATGTTTGTAAAAATATACTTCAATTTCCTAATATAACCAAGGCCTAGTCCTGGTTTAATCCCATTAGAGTCCTTTCAGCCAATAGAAATGCCAGTGGGAACTGAATGTACATTTATGCTGTTTGGAAAGCTCCACCATATACAGCACTATAAACCGAATATTCAATTGTAAATTGTATGTGGGCTATGCTGTAAATGTTATCACAGCTTTCAAAAAGTCTCTGATCTTCTCCCTTGTGTACATACTTATAAAACATGCCCTGGTATATACAAAACAAACATGAGTCGATGCATCCAAACAGCTGGCTTGCACGGACACGTGGACCCGTGGAAAACGCTGTACTGTGTCTTAGTTTTGTAGCTGGCTCTGATGCGGTGTGCATCTGTAGTCACACCTCACGCCGCCTGAACATTAATTCGACTATATATCCCAACGGACTATTTACAGAGCACTCATTGGCAAGCCTGATAAACAAAGGTCCGCTTTGCCTTTGTTGCTGTGCCCTTGCTAAAATGTGAACGTTTTTCTGTGCTCTGTGGGAGTCTAAAAAGAGCATGTTGGGAAGCATTTGCAAGGAAAGAGAGGAAAAGGAAAACAGTAATGGGAACGAGCGCTTGTGCACATATATGTGACTGTACAGATAATAATAATTCACAGTTTTAGCTAGAATTGGGTTAAGATTGTTGATATGCTAGATTTACCTGTTTTAAGATGGTCTAGCCAGCCCAAGCTGGTCTATATGGTTTCCCATATAGTATTAATGTAGTGAAATGAAACAATGTTCACTTTAACAACCTACATTTTCCATCTAGCAATGGCGTTTTTTATCCACATTACACGCTACCGTTTCAAAGTCTAACTTGACAGACAACCTACAGGTAGTCAATTTAGAAAATATTGTATGTCATATTGCATGGCCAACGCAGTTACATGGGCTGAAGTTCACACATACCCATTACCCCTAAAGAACCTACAGGCTGCCACGCCAATCGATGAACAATTCGTAGGACCGATATCAATCACGCTAGTAGCCTACCTCAGGCAGAAGTGGCCAATTTTCTTAGGCCTTGTGCATCCAGCCTTTCAGGGGACTCTTTGAAGGGACGCAACTTTAACCCTTTGGGCTTAGCCCGATTGATGGGTTAGACGTCTACATGAATAATCCGATGTCCTATACCGCTTATAGCTCACCGATGACGCTACACATCCCTCCGATCTCTCCTTCAGGAAAACTGTGTTGCGTAACCTACTTTCAATACACCATAATAAATGTATTATGGATGGCTTTTGGATTTCCACAGTCTACTTTAGGCTACATTTTGTATTACATGAACATCCACCACAAGTGACTCGGTCAATCCGACTGTAGTGGTTGGCACAGGCTGAGAGATCTCTTGGATAGTGGGGAAAGTAGTAATTTAAAAATCTGAGCCACCAGGACAGTACAGATCACAATCAAATGAAATCAGTTATAAGAGCTTTCCTGTTTTAAAGCAAGCGAACAGGTGCATTTGGGATTTTATGCTGTACTGGGTCTGCAGGGCTTGATGGGTGGTTATTGGAGGGAGAGCATGTGTTTATGAAGAAATAGGGAAAGTTTGAGAAGACCAGAGAGATGGAAGATTGTTAACAGCTACAAAAAAGCCCTAAAAACAAAAGCTGTTCAATGATGCACTGGGGAAAAAATCAGTGAGCCAATATGTATACTTAACATTCAAGTATAAAGATGGCGACGTGAAAGGTTCCAATATAAAAAAGCAACGGTATACAAAAGTAGCAAGGAAAATTTATAATAAAACTACTTAAAGGAAAACACCTTCTTTTTTCAACATTTTACTATGTTTGTACATCAAATTAGATGAATTAATACATACATATCTTTTTTCAATGCGTGCACTTAATTTTTGTACAGCGCTTCGAGAATGTGTTAGCATTTAGCCTAGCCCCATTCATTCCTAAGGATCCAAACAGGGATGAAATTAGAAACCACCAAACACTTCCATGTTTTCTCTATTGAAAGACTGTTACATGAGTAGTTACACGAGTGGTGGCACAAAATAAAACGTGGCAATTTTTTAAAGCAGAAAAAAGGGAACTATATTGTATGGCGGAAGAGCACTTAGTTTGCAGCACTTCGCCACCATACTTACTTGTGTAACTAAAGGGCTCGTTATAGTCGTGTGTAGGTCCTACGGCGTAGCAGCGATGGCGTAGGTTCCGCGTCGGTTTTCATTTATACTTTTGCGTCGTCGTCCGCGTCGACGTGCAAACACAGGCGCGACCGCTGGTGGGCAATATTCACGCGTGTAACCACAGTAGCAGCGCGACCGTCAGAGAAGAAGAAGCTTGGCAAGTTAACCCACAAACGAAGAAGAAACAGCAACTTGTTGTGTATAATTTGAGAAGACCAGCAATGATGGAAGTAAATAAACAGCAACTTTTGATGCAGTTTGAGTTAAATCACTCCTCAACTTGGATCTTCTTTGTTTTCACAGTCACAAATGGAAATACCTATGACGCAGTTTTTTTTACCTGACGGGAGGGGTTCTGGTGGACCAATCACAGCGCTTGCGGTCCGCGTAGATCTGACGCGCTGTTAAAATTTTTGCGAGGTGCGTGTCAGGCTAAGCAGAGCTACGCACAGGCTACGGATAGCCTACGCCGTAGCTATGGCGTAGAACCTACGCACGACTATAAATCGCCCTTAACAGTCTTTAAATAGGGAAAACATGAAAGTGTTTGGTGGCTGATAAATTCCTCCCTGTTTGGATCCTAAGGATTGAATGGGGCTAGGCTAAATGCTAACACATTCACGACGCGCTGTACAAAGATTAAGTGTACGCATTGAAAAAAGATAGATGTGTTTTAATTCATCTAAGTTGAGGGAAGAACATTAAAAATTAAATGATAAATATTAAAAAATGCATTTATGTAAAAAATATGTAAACTAAAACCAGATGCTTTTTAAATACTTAAACCATAACAAATGTTATTATAAAAAGCTTACAGATATTTAAACAACACTGACTATAAGCTACAAAGCATACATTTTTTTATAGTTTTCATCACAAAACTAAAAGACATTAACTGTTTTTCGGAACTGTTTTTTTGACAATGATCAGAAACATGTGAAGAAAGATGTAAGCCATAATCTCACCTGCCATCCTGTCGGGTGATGCTATACCCATAGGCTGGTTTATTGATGAAGCTGATATTCACACCAACCAACGGCGTTCCGTCTGAAGTCACCACTTGTCCTCGGATAACACAAGCATGACTGCGGGATAACAAAACCCAGGTTTTAATTAGTTTAACTTTCATTGTGTCTGGTTACATCATGTCACATGGTGTTTGTAAACGCATATAATAAATTGAGTTAATCCCAAGGAGTCTCCAGTGAGGTTCCCCATTCCAGATAACAGATAAATGCGGTACTATTTGTGTCATTCCGGCACTTTGAGGGAATAATATGGAGGTATGAGTGCATTTAGTCACAGCAGATATCAGGACTTGAAACTGCCTGTCTGATGTAATCTGCCAGCCTTGGGAGCTCAGACATACTGATCGATATGAAAAAGGTCTAACACAGCTTCTTAAAATCCAGAACAAGTGCAAAACAACTTCCCGCTAGGCATGACTTCTTTCAGTGAATGACGCATAACAGAGATTTCTAATCAGGCTTTAGGCTCTTTATGAAAAGGAGATTTATAAAAGGACAAAAATTCAATGCAATACGACGGATATCTGAAATTGCAGCTTTTGCAGATATTGAAATGAAACACTTACAATATTGCACACCCTTGCAAAAGTCTATACGTATACAGTACTGACCAAAAGTGATGTCTAATTTTGGACGCTTAACATATTTGCTCTTTATTTAAAATATTTTATTAAAGATGCATTAAAAATGTTAAGCATTATGTTTGTCTATGCATTGTTTTGAATATATCCAAATATTTCCGAATATATCCAATATATCCGAATATATCCACAGCTTATCACTAATAAGCTGTGGCTCAATAAACACCTTAAAATGTGGAAATCATCACATTCAAGTACCATCATATTTACAAACAGGTGCTTAAAATGACGCATTGTATGCAAATACAAATGTTTGCCTATATTTGATTTTTTTATAAATTATACATTTCTAAAAAGACTTCAAAACATTAAATACAAATTCAAATAGGGTGAAGTCAAAAGTGTCCACAGTTCAATACAAAAATGATCATAGTTTAATATTACCGTAGTACTTACTGAACATGCTTTCTATTTAAATATATAATCTAGAAGCATACAAAAAAATTTTTTGCAATAAGCTTTAAACATTCGCCAAGTAGCGGAACAATTAACACTGGTGTGTAAGAGGTTGACCCTTTCCTGTCCTTACTTCGGGCAAGATCACGGTCCCAACAATATTCCCGTCCCAGGGAGACTAACGTTATGCTAATTTAAGCAGCCTTTCACCTTCAGCAGTCCTTGCCTCAGCTCCACGTCCCTGTAAACAAAGCTAGCAGAGATAACGTGCCAACGCACAGCCCCCCGCTACGACTATTATCAGACCGAGAGTGAACTCAGATGAAATAGAGAGACAGAGAAAGTGACAAAGAAATATTGCTAAAAAAGGGCAGAATGAAATAAAGAAAGAGAGAAAGAGAGAGATAAAATGTGTAAAGCTTTTGTCTATCCACGACATTGCTCGGGGTGACAGTTTGATTTAGAGAATTCTCATTCCGGAGGGGCACTGGTGCGAATTTTCACGGGGCGCACTGAGTGGAACTGTCGTCTTTGTGTCGCAGCGAAATATCTTGAGCTGATTCAACAACTACGAGACAAATGATTTAAATATTGATCCTAAACAAATCTGAAGAAGACAAAGGAGGGGACATTGAAGAGTTCTAGAGCCACCCCCACACTCAAAATGAGATCGTTGCAGAACGTGCAAGGTTTATGGAGTCGGTCGTGACAACATTTTCATGACAGATAAATCACCTTATAGCCCTATCACCATTGTGTCGGCAGAAGTGTAATTTCAAGAAAATTGTAGACCGCTCTCTGCTTTGATATTAGACACGACAACTGTACTGATAGGCAATTTCAGCGAGCATGTTATGAAGTGCTCTTTCTTCGTGTAAATAGTAAAGATCGTAAGTGTAAGACAAGCATGGCTATGCGCAGAAAACTGCATGGTCTCAATAGGCATATTTCAGGAACGCCTCTGAATTAATGTGTGCAAACCCTTGTAGAGTGCAGAATTAAATCAGCAAACTTCTTTACCACTGTAATGTTTTTACCATTTCATCACTTAACTTTTATTAACATTCTCAGAAGAAAACGAAGCTTGTTGTGCACAACTTGGTACCGTGAACTAACAGTCAGATGGATGCTAAAGTGCGCTGAGGTGTGTGTCTGGGGCTTTATTGTACATTTTTCTCATTTGCCGTGTAAATGTTGTAAGTGCAGTAAAAGCACACAAACATATGCAGTAGTCAAAGTGATGCTCGTCTTAGTAAGCACCATTAGTTACGAAACGACTTCAAAACAGGTCCTAAATATAAACGCGCTCCTTTTCTTGCATTCCTGTTACAGTAGTACCAGTCTTCCTCTTCACAGGAAATGCAACATGTTGTAAATAGGGTAAATGGAGAGCCATACTACCTGCATTTCCAAATGATGGTAAAAGGGTTTAAGTACACTCTGATGCACCAAGTAAACAACTTGACCCAAGTGCATCTCAAGCCAAGCGCATTTACGCTTTTGTGCGAACTCCGATGCGGAGATAAACAGACCTCATGCTGTTAATGTTAAAATATATGAAGATATCAGGAACGTCTCAGAAACCTAGCAAGAGCCTCACAGGTCAATAGGATGATGTGTCACTTTGATTGTCGCCATCCGTGTTGCTTTCTTGTGGTTGGACACACCAGACATGCATTTTGGACGTGTCTACTAGCAAGTGGTTATAGAATCAATAAAAAAGGCAGATCAGGTGATGACAGGGGGCTGTTTAAGATCCAGTGCGGTAAAGGCTCCATCTGGACTTGAGAGCCGCTGTCAGGCGCTCTCATATCTGTCAAGGGGTGGAGAAATGAAGGGGTGATAAATAATATATCAGGCCTGATATTTTTAGGTGAATCGAGGTCTGCGATCTTGCGGCTGGTGGTCGGCTTCTAAAGCTTTTATTTATTTACGCCTCTTTTTTCTCTGGAGACGTTGACGAAGGACGGCAAGACCCTCGTGTTGAAATAATGAAGAGGGTATTGAGAGACTCCCGTTGAGTTTCACGAAAATGTCACCTTGGGAAAATGTCACACTCTATTACAAGAGAATTTCATGAATGCTGGCTGACATGTCTGCAAAAAAGGCAATATCAAACAAAGTCCCGTGTTTCGTTTCTCAAGCATGAGAGCAGCTGAGGTTAGACATATCAGACATGAGCTGATTGAGGGCGCTCTGATTTATGCATGAGAGGAACGATTAGTAGATAGGACTGAGTGTGAGAAGGAAAGAGTGCTGGCCTCGGCTTTGAAGTGATCAGAGCCTCATTAGAATGGCACAGATTAGACAAAAGAAGCCTGTACTTGCCACAGGCTCAGTCACGCGAAGAAATGGGCCATTTGGTCCAAAGTCTGAGCTGGACTGTGGAAAATGTCCATTTAAGAGATTCAAAAACAATATTTTGCAAACCATAGCCCGGAAAAGGGTTGTCCATTGATCCGAAATCCTTTAAAACAAGAAATGTCTCTTTGACGAAAGAAAAACTAAGAAACAAACAAGACGGAAGCTAAAAACGGGAGGCTTTGAATCGAAGACCTCTTTGGCACATTATGCCTTATGGAGATGAGAATCGAAACGTCAAAGTACCCTAGGCGACACCATTAAAGCCATTCTCCATGGAGATTACAGAAAGATGCTCATTTGGTTGTTTCGTTTTTGCATTTTTGCTTTTGAAATGTCATGAAAGGAAAAATGGCAATACTCTACAAGATTTCAAAGGAGCACAATGTTTCCCCCAAGTCTTTGATAACGTCCTTTGTGAGGTTCTCAATTGAAAACAGAAAGAAAAACAAGACCTTTGCACGAGTGGGATGCAAATTAATTGCAGTTCACGTTTGCTATTGTTTACAGTTACACGAATGCCAAAAAATATAAGGAGTCACATAGGATCACACAGTGACAGCACCGTTCTCCCTTATGAAGGATGTTTGGTGCACCATGGGACAAGCCCCATGGCCTGTTTGTTTACTTGAACAAAGAATATGGATGGATTGACAGCATTCTCAATTTTTTACTTTTAACTCATTGATCTAAATATTGCTACTCTGGTGAATCAGGATAAAAATAGAAATGAGTACCAAAGCTGCAAATATTTACAAACATTAAAGGGACACTCCACTTAAAAAAAATTCTAATTTTCTAGCTCCCCTAGAGTGATACATTTGATTTTTACCGTTTTGGAATCCATTCAGCTGATTCCCGGCTCTGGCGCTACCACTTTTAGCATAGCTTAGCATAATCCATTGAATCTGATTAGACCATTAGCATAAAAAAAACCCCAAAGAGTTTTGATATTTTTCACTTTTTAAAACTTCACTCTTCTGTAGTTACATTGTTAAAATTAAAGTTGTGATTTTCTAGGCAGATATGGCTAGGAACTATACTCTCATTCTGGCGTAATAATCAAGGACTTTGCTGCTGTAACATGGCTGCAGTAGGCACGATAATATTACGCAGTTCCCGAAAATAGTCCCCTGCTATTGAAAGTTACTAAGGGGACTCTTTTTGGCTGGTGCATAATATCATTGCACCTCCTGCAGCCATGTTAAGGCAGTAAAGTCCTTGATTATTACACCAGAATGAGAGTATAGTTCCTAGCCAAATCTGCCTACAAAATCGCAACTTTAATTGGTCTTAATACACGATGTAACTACAGAAGAGTCAAGTTTTAAATAGGAAATATAGCAAAAGTCTTTGGTTGTTTTTAGCGCGATGCTAATGGTCTAATCAGATTCAATGGATTATGCTAAGCTACGCTAAAAGTGGTACCGCCAGACCCGGAGATCGCCTGAATGGATTCCAAAATGGTTAAATCAAATATTTAACTCTAGGGGAGCCGTAAAATGGAAATATTTTCTAAAAAAGTGGAGTGTCCCTTTAATGCTAAAAAACTAAAACATAATATCAAAATTAGCACCAAGAACACATCCAAATTCATTGCATGTGGCTAACAAACACTTACATGCCGTCAAACGGATTGACACCAGGGATGACGTGGGTACTGTCCCGGCCAACCAGAAAGCGGACACGGTGGTAAAATGACTGCAGGGTGCTCTGGGTAGAGGAGATCTGTGATTCCTGGATGATGTCTAGTGGATCAGGGGAGCCCACACATAGAGACGTGGTGTGACAAGAAGTCTGCAGGCAGCAATCCGGGTCCATGCAGTCCATCAAACCATCTATTGATAAAAATGAAAGGGAAAATTCAGAAGGTATATTTAGTTCTAAAAATGTTTTCCCTAAAGGGGAATTCTATGAAGACCAGTTTATATGGTAGAGCTAGTCTAGATTATTGCTCAGATTAACCACCAGAAGATGGACCAAGTGTGTAGAAAACTGCCCTATTCAGATTGTATAATGCTAATACATAAGGTGCTCTTTGTGCTCAATAGTCCAATCAACCCTAAATGCAGATTAAGAGTTGGGTTTAGTGCCAGCTTGACCAGGTATGACATTGCTCATAAGGTGAATAATTTACAGCATCATTGCTTTCCTGAATGCTCATGCTATCCATTGTAATGTCATTTTCCAAGTGTTGATGTCCATGTAATGTCCAAAGCATCTTTAAACAAGTGGTACGAAGATTTCATTATCCCAAAAGGAACACTAGTAAACTTAAAGCAGCCCCTTGAACACCGCTGAGCTTCTGAGCAATCACTGACTCTGCTGGGCGTCTTGCTCTGCCCTACAGCTGCGCTACTGCAGTAAGTTAAAGTCAGCGGTAGAGATGTCTGGCTTCGCACTTCATGTTTTTTCCTTCCTACCTCTACTGGCAGCTCAGCTTCTCTCTCTTGTAATTCGGCTGAAAAAATTCAGTACTCTGGGCCATGCTGAGAGGAACCCTTTAATGTAGTGAAGTGGGTCATCTCTTATTCTGTACTCTCTTCCTCTCTCTACGTTCAGGAACCTCTCCGACCAGATGGGCCAGATTACAAAAATAACAGCTCTCCAGGCGGATGTCTCACCGCTGCTCGTTTCAGTCGTTGCAATGGTGCTGCCAATTCGCAACTACATGGCTAGCATATGTACTAGCAGTTTGTGACTGTAAAATTGAAGCGGTGGAGCTGTGTGTATCATTTTTGGTCTGCATGTATTTGCCTCAGGGATGGCTACCCACATAGCCGTTCATGTCAGTCCCTCAGAGCGAATGGTTAGGATATCTTGTCACGAAAACACAAACAAGCCTATGCAGCCACATAAAATACTATGTCATTGGTGATGATTTGTAAAGTTTGTAAGCTACAACTGAAGAATAGCGGGTGAGCTCCCTAAACAAGTGATTATTGAAGTGAATATGTTCATGGCTCAGTGCAGTTTGTGACAGGACAATCCTACCGTTGATTTGGAGGCTTGGCAGGAGGTTAGTTCGAGGCAGATGCTTGCTGGCAAATGAAAACTGGGTGATGTGGACTCTTTTTAAACTTAGGGAGCATCTTACTTTTCTACAAGCCCCCCATGTATACATGGGTCAGACTGGAATATATGCACTGCTATTTAAATGACTTGCTTTTGTTTGATGTAGCTGTTTGAGGTGGACAATAGACAAGATATTACTGACAAAGACACTAAGATCAAAAAGAATTCCAGTAGAGACCCTAAAAAAATGTGAGATAGACAAGATGAGAGCGAGGACATGAGATAAGACAAGAAAGAGGATAAGAGACAGGAGACAAGATTGGAAGAAATGAGATAAGGTGAGACAACATAATAAGAGGAAGTAAAATAAGACAAAAAAAGGAAGAATAGAGAAAACAAGAACCACGTGAACTCATAATAAGTACAAATCAGTGTGCTGCCTGCGTTGTACCTCCATCGTTGTCCTTGCCGTCGCTGCAGGCCGTCTCCATTGATGTGTCGCAGCCTGCTCCCCGCCAGCCCAGCTGACAAACGCAGTACCAGCCATTATTACCGAGCGTGCATCTGCCGTTGCCATTGCACAGACCAGGACAGCCCTCTGTTCATACAAGAGCAAAGCAAACACATTAGAGGAGTCTAGGAAAGCAAAGCAAAAACATAAATATAGATACTACGAAACCTAGTCACTATCACATCCGACACAAGTTCTAAAATAAAGAGGTCTAAATAAAGGACTAGAGGTCAAAAGAGTGCATTGGTAATAATAGTGATAAATTTAAGTGATTAACTGATACACCTTTTCCTTAAGCCCTTATATCCTATTGAGGCAGCCTTATACTGCAGAGCTCAAGCGGATCAATACATTCTCATTAGTGTTGTACAATAGATGCAGAACTCGGCTCTAGAGAGAGCGAGAGAGAAAGAGAGAGACTGGAGATAATGAGATACAAATGAAAGTTAGAGGCAGAATATAACCTGAAAAAAATCATTATGTGTTTGTGATTTTGTGATAGCGTAACAAAAGACCCCATTAAATCAGATTTGGAGTTCCACGTCTGTTAGCTCGAAGATACTTTATATGCTATTTACATCTAAAAACTAAAAAATGGATTATCAAACGGTAAAACGAACCAGAAAAATTCTGATGACTCATTTTTGTTTGTCTGATAAAATGATTACTAGAATGCGAAGCAACATTGACTACCAACAGCAAGTATTTAAAGTTATTGAACATTTTAGTACCTACAGTATGAGCATACAGAATCTGCTGATTTTTTTTTATTCAAATAAGAGCATTTGTCTTGTAAATGGATTTGACTGTCGCGCTTCACATAGACGACAGAGTCAAGTAAGAGCTTAACTCGGCGGTAAATTTAATTTAATCTCAAATATCAAATGGTTCGTCCTCTCTATCATTAAAACGGTCAAAGCAAACAGCATGCGCAGGGTTAATGTACTTGTCAATGACGGCGGACAAACGCGAGAGATAGGCTGCGTATGTGTGCTTGTTGTCAATGATGGTTACTGGTCACAAACACGCTCAAGCGCGGGGTATGTGTGCTTGTCAATGGCGGGGATTAAATCCGCGGAATTCTGCTGGGTTTTCCGTGGAAATCTGAGGGCGCAGATTACGTTTGGGCCTGCCTATGTGCCCCCACACATTTCCTTTCCATTTAAAGGCGTTCTAAGCAAATCTGCGAGACATTAGTTTTTGTTGACGTTTGAATTGTTTTCAAACAGACCGAGCATAGCTAACTCCTCCCCCTCCCTTCCGTGCTTTCATGAACGCGCCCAACCCCCACCCCCAAATCATTCTTGTCGTTTATTGGCTGGAACACTTTGATATGGTTTCTGTTTGTAGGTTTGGCCACTGTGTTGTTATTGCCGTTTGTAAAGCCTGGGCTGTCTACACAGATCGCGTTTTTTTACAGTTTGATCAGCGGACAGGCAGCAAGCAGATAGTGAGGAGATGTTTGCTGTATGTAACAAAAAATGTTTTATGGTCTAAAACGCGTCAATTCGCTTAGAGCACCTTTAATTGGAAAAACATCAACAGAATTAACAGTGCCCCTGTAGTTCAGATGGTAAAGCATTGCATAAGCATTGCATTAGCATTGTATTAGCAACGCAAATATCTTGGGATCGATCCCAACAAAAAACACACACGCAGAATCGAACATAAGACCTAGCCTATAGTTTACTTTTCTATAATATGAACGCCGAGACAACATCTCAAAGGAGTTTGTGTGTTCGACAGGGAGTTTGATGCTGACAGGATGTAGATAGCACCGTTGGCACATGGTTCTACAGATACGGTACTAGAGGAAGGTTGGGGGGGCTTTGTCTGCTTCACATGACAGTGTAAAATGGCTGTCAATGTCCCATTTCTTCCTTTCCCCGCCACTTATCAGCTACCTGTCCGATTCTATTTCAAGAGATGAAAACAGAGGCGAAAGGCGAGAAATCCAGCGCCATCAAATGTAAAATCCTGACATGCTTTTTCACAATCCCAGAGCCTCGCTCTCTATGATGTCTGAGGTGACCTATTTTGTCAGCAACAGTTAGCAGAACCATTGCTGGAACATTATAAAGACTCAAATAACAAAGAGATAGAGGTTGTGAAAGGGAGACAGAGAAGGTTTGTAGAGATAGTAAGGTGTTGGTTGCCTGATAAGAAGGAAATTCGAGATGCTTCTAGCTTTCTAAATATGGCTCAATGTGAAATGGCGTGGAATGTTTTCATCCAGGCTTTGTGCATCGTGATCCTGTGCTCAGTGTGGTTTGTCTCAATATGTGATATATGTGGCATTTAGCACATTTAGCACCCTCTGAGGCAAAAATGGATCAATGATCCTTGCTGTAAATTTCACCTATATGGCGAAGCCATCAAGAATGTGGGCTGAAATGTTGAAATGTGAACGTGGGCTGAAATGTGTTGATTCTTAGTTACGCAACTGATATAAAGTCAGAGTTGACATTGCCGAAGTTCACAAGATTTAAATAACATCACCAAAGTCATAGGGGTCACAATGACAGAGGTTGCAATCTAAAAAATGCTGGGTAGATTCAACCCATGGCTGGATAAAATATGGACAAACCCAACTGTAGGGTTAAATTAACCTAGAAAACCCAGCGATGGGTTGAAACAGCTCACCATTGGTCATTGTAAACCAATAAATACAGCCTTTTTTAGAGTGCAGTTTTAGGGATGGGATGGTAGGTCCTATTTCAATTTTTTTATTTTATTAAAAGTGGCTGCTAACCTTTTTTTATATGCTAATTTTCCAGCTCCCCTAGAGTTAAACATTTGATTTTTACCGTTTTGGAATCCATTCAGCTGATCTCTGGGTCTGGCACTACCACTTTTAGCATAGCTTAGCATAATCCATTAAATCTGATTAGACCATTAGCATCACGCAAAAAAACCCCAAAGAGTTTCAATATTTTTCCTATTTAAAACTATTTAAACTGTAGTTACATCGTGTACTAAGACCGACGGAAAATTAAAAGTTGTGATTTTCTAGGCAGATATGGCTATGACTATACTCTCATTCTGGCGTAATAATCAAGGACTTTGCTGCCATAACATGGCTGCAGGAGGCGCAATGATATTACGCAGCACCCGAAAATAGTCCCCTTAGTAACTTTCAATGGCAGGGGACTATTTTCAGGCACTGTGTAATATCATATCACCTCCTGCAACCATGTTACGGCAGCAAAGTCTTAGTACATGATGAAACTACAGAAGAATATCGAAACTCTTTGGTTATTTTTTAGCGCAATGCTAATGGTCTAATCAGATTCAATGGATTATGCTAAGCTATGCTAAAAGTGGTAGCGCCAGAACCGGAGATCAGCTGAATGGATTCCAAATTGGTAAAAATCTAATGTTTAACTCTAGCAGAGCTGGAAAATGAGCATATTTTCAAAAAAAAGTGGAGTGTCCATTTAAATTGCTGTAAGTTCAACCTTTCTGTACTACAGGACATATGGTGACAGTGATGCTTTTGCTAAGCAAATGATTTTTTCTTTTATTATTATTATTATTCACAGCCGTAACCTTGGGTGAGCTCGCCCGGTAGACGACCGATTACTCCTCGAACAGACAAACAGCTGCGTGGCCCGCAGTGGCGAGACGTTTGAATGGTTTGTTCTGAATGCTTATTAAAGAGGAAAATAAATAAAGATCAGTGCACCGCTGGCAGCAGTTCAGCTTAATTGGCAGCCTTTTCAGAGAGCGGCCCCTGCGGAGCTCACCCGCGCGTCAGGCTGAAACGGCTCCTGAGGGCCACGAGCCGCCTCGCACGACCCCCGCGGCTCACACTATACTCTACACAGGAAGCAAGGGAGGGATGGGGTGGGCGCACAAAGAAAAAGTCAAAGGATGAAAGAATAAGTGAATGAGCAGGTAGGAGGTTTGGGCGGCTCGAGATTTCAACATCACCGGTGCATTGCATGCTTTAATTAGAAGGGGCATCGGGTCAGAACCTCACCAAACCCCCGCCCTTCCCTGTGCTCTCCTACACAGCTGCACCGGGCATCCATTATGCATGGTGGCAATCGTCAAGGTCTGCGACCTGTCGCCAACACTCCCTTGCTAAATACAATAAACTCTCAGAGGGTGCTAAGTGGCAACGTGTATTGGATGAGCACTGTGATTGGCAGAGGACCGGTGAGATGACATGTAAATATGAGTGCTGCCCTACGGATGCAAAGATGGGAAAATGATGGAAGACAGGATGGGAGACAGGAAGAAAGGATAGGGAAAGTAAGAGTGCCATACCTTTCACTACCTTATCCAGATAGTGAGCTTTAGGGGAAGATAAAAGACAAGGACATATAAGGGAGGTTTCGTACAGTGCTGCTTTCATGACAAGACACAGACAGCTAGAGACATGGACTGGTTGCTCGAGCCTACTACGTTTACTGAAACACAGACGAGGATTTGCACAAGCGATAGATAGGACAACGACAGTACATGCGATACAAGCAACACTTCACATAACAGGCTGGGAGCGAGTTTAAGGTATGGTGTGACAGGCTAGAAAGAGGGAGAGACAGAGAGAGATCCAGTAGAGATAGACTTAATGTCTGCATTATATTACTTCTTTCTAAAGTTATTTAGCTTATTTTTATTTACCATTTCACTTTTAAATCTGCACTATATGCTTTTTTACTTTTATTTGCACGCAGCCCAGCTGCAAATGCAGTGATAATACACATGTACAGTTTTTGTCATGCCAATGAAGCACACTAAAATTTAAACATTAGAGAGAGAGAGAGAGAGAGAGAGAGAGAGAGAGAGAGAGAACAGAGAGATAGATAATGGAGAAATAAATATCTTTGTTTATTAACATATATTATTTTTATAGTTATGTATAATGCATTAAAAGGTAATCGGTTATTAAAGCAATAAGCCATGAGAGCGTAAAAGTGATTTTATTAAAAATGAAATGGCTTTGTTTGTAAAAATTCTTCTGTCAAATGCCATAGTTCATTAACCTAACTCTAGGATGTTTTGGGTTGCCAGATAAGCGTCTTTATAATGATTTAACACAGAAAAACAATGCAAGTTTAATATATACACTGCTCATGGTTATTCCTTAAATAATGCATCAACCACACAAATACATTTTAACTTTAGTTTCAAATGTGTTTGCAGATGCATTAGGAATACTTTTATAATCCATTATATTTGCATACATGCACTTTTAATTACATTGCATTTTATCTGCAGAGAAAGTATCATTGTTTTTCAGATTGATAATGCAAAAAAAAAATAGAGAAAGAGCTGTTTCAGCATGGAAACACATCACGGATGGGACAGTTACACTTCAATCCAAGCAGAAGCCGAGAGGCATTATGTCAGGCATTCTGTATAATACCTCATGAACCGTCATACTTACCGCTTTTAAAGGGACAATTTACCCAAAAATGAAAATTCTGTCATAATTTTCTCCCTCTCATGTCGTTACAAACCTGTATACATTTCTTTGTTCTGATAAACATGAAGGAAGATATTTTGAGCCCCATTGACTTCCAAAGTAGGGAAAAATAATACTATGGAAGTGAATGAGGCTCATGAACAGTTTGGATACAAACATTCCTCAAAATATCTTTCTTCATGTTCAAGACAAAGTCAGGCCTAATCTCAGAGATGGGTTTGGCCAGTACTTATTTTATACAAATGTTGTTCCAGGTCAACCTAAGGATGTTGACCAATTTTATCTCCAACTTGCCTAAATCATCACATTAAGTTAAAAGTTAAAAGTAAAAAACAAAGTTTCTCGCTATCATTGTTTTTATTTTAAATGGAACTACGACAGAAGTACATTTAGTACTGTTCTGCATATAACAATATTATAACTGATATAATATTTAAAAATATATAACAATAATAATACATTCTGCTTAACCATCAGTAGAGGCGGACACTACTTAAGTATTTTTACTTTCTACATAAAAGTTGATTTTTAAGTATTCATATTTTATATATATGTATATCATCATCATGGAAACATTTGAAGATGTTAATTGTAAGTTGAATATAATGTGGATTATAATGTATCAGTGATGTTCTAAAATCCAATAAAATACAAATTATAAAAAAGTATTTGTATTTTTTCAGTGTTTTTTTCTTTGGAAAACATACATTCCAAAGCATATTATAATTTTTTTACTGCACTACAATTCATAATTTCAAGTTTTTGGTTTATATTTAATATTTAACTACATTAAACATCTAGTATTTTTTTTACTTTTACCTAAGTAAAAAGTATTTTTTTACTTTTACTCAAGAAAAGTAAAAGTACACAATTTTTATGTAATTAGGTATTAAATCAATTTTAATATGTAATATAAAAGGAATATGATTCTATGCTTTAGAATGTAGTGAAATTTTTTTTTTGTAAAGTAAAGCATTTTTTTTCCTAAAACAAAAACTCTGATAAAGCACAGATGCTTGGAAAATTTACTTAAAATACTCAAGTAGTGTCCGCCTCTGACCATCAGTAATAAAACATAAACATTGTTTAACTATAGTAACCACTGTTTTTGGTGTTATTTATGGTAAAACCCCACTAACCACAAATTTACTATGGTCTCACCACAATACACGCATAATTTAAGTCTACCTGCACTGTAATAAAGATGTAAATTACCTGGTTACCTTAAAATTTTGAGTTCATTCAACTTAAAATGACTGTAGTAAAACTATAACAATACAAATGGCAATGAATCTGCCAAAAACACTTTTACTATACTAAGTCCATGGTTTCTTGCTGAATGAGTCTTGTTACTACACTAGTCAACATTTGAAGTGGATCAAATCCTTTTATAAAAGTTGTCTTAAAACTAATACCCAAACCCGTTCTTGTCTTAAGACAACTTTGATAAACATTTTTGATCCACTTCAAATGTTGTATAGTTTTCTCAAAAACAATTTTTACCTCTGGCGATTAACATATCGGTTAAAGTCTGAGCCTGACACCACCCTATAAACCTGGTTCAACTATAGGACAATTTGTCCCGTACGATGTGCGTCATTATGCAAGAGAACTGACAGCAAAATCTATATGTAAACATCACAAATTATTATTTATTAGCATTAAGACTCCTTCCTATAACAAAAAAAAATTATTGCTACAAAAAACATTTGCTAAATATGTCAATTTCACTAAACTACATACTGGCATGTGCACTACACAACATTCCTGTGCTACGAAACGGATTTACATTTAAATTCAGAGCCGCAAACAAAGTCTTTCCAGTGACTGCTCTGCTCGTGACAATGCAAATGTTTGTGATGAAAATGAATAAACTGAAAAGAATGAGAACGTCGGGATAAGCAAATGGAGGATGAGACGAAGCGATGAGCAGAAATGAAATGACGCTCTAACACATTCCCACATTAAAATGCATGAAGGCGAGCTTCATATCCTTAAGCAAACCTGTTCATGCTATGCCGAGTTGCACAAATTCAATTACGCATGCTTCCTCACACCTCCCGGCACGCCCCTTCACCCTAGACGTAACCCCACCCTCGCCCGACACTTCACACACACACACACACACTCCGGCCTTACCGATGGTACAGTGCTCTCCGTTCCAGCCTGGGCTGCATTCGCATTTTCCATCTTTGCACGTCCCATGCTCGCTGCAGCGCGGGTGACACGCCCGTTGCTCACATCCGGTGCCCATCCAGCCCTCGTCGCAACGGCAGCTGCCCGCCACGCAGATGCCGTGTCCACCACAGTCGGCTGCGCACAGCTCTGTGGGACACGAGAAGAAGAGGAGGGGATGTAAAAGAGTAGATGGAACATGACAACAGGGGGTAAAGAGAGCAAATCCAGGAGTTATTGTCAGTGATGGGACGGCTACGCTTCGCTACCTTGTCTGATGGCTGGTGAAAAGAAATTCCTGCAACCTCATAAAAGGGACAATCCCCTTTGGACAATACAAATCTAATAAGACCATTACAAAGCAGGGGTTTGGGGATTGTGGGAGGTTTAACTGGGAAACGATTTTTTTTTTTGCTACGTCTCTTCTTTGCATTTGAGGGAATTCCTTTTGTGGAAAGGAGATGAGGGAAAAACTTGGAAAAAAGAATGAATATAAAAGTAACAGAACAGAATCCGATTTCCTCCTCCTATACAATCTGACACACTTGTTAGATCATTTTTAAGTGGGTTTTACCGTAAGGGAAATGAGGTCAAAGACTGGGTAAATGTTTCTAAATACAAGGCACCGTGCAATAAATATAGTTAGGGGTGCAATTTTTGTCCAAAGTATTAAGTGCTTTATATCACTGGAATCACTGGATCAAGACGAACATAGATTTTATTTAAAGGTGCAGTGTGTAATTTTTAGAAGGATCTCTTGACAGAAATGCACAATAATATACAAAACTATATTATCAGATGTGTATAAAGACCTTTTTAAAATGAACCATTATGTTTTATTACCTTAGAATGAGACGTTTTTATCTACATACACAGCGGGTCCCCTTACATGGAAGTCGCCATTTTGTGCCGCCATGTTTTCTACAGAAGCCCTTAACGGACAAACTTTTTTTACTAAGTATTCTCTGTCAATTACATGTTTTTCCAGTGGCGGCTACCATAGCTTCTCTATGCATTTAAAAACGAGGTGTGAGCAGTGGACTGAGCCGTCGGTTGCAATTTGCAACCTCACCACTGGATGCCGCCGAAATTTACACACTGCAGCTTTAAGTCATTCAAATTTTTTCGTTATTTTAGATTTTTTTGCAAAAACATTTAAACGAACTAGTCCTAGGTTTTTCGCCCGATGGGAACCAATCAAGTGCTGAAATATTTCTTGGAGTTTGTTTATGAAAAGTTATCAAAAAAGTTAAACTTTTGACTCATCGTCGACACGCCATGCCCAAACGCCTGAAGTGCGCGAAGCTGCTTGGACTTGATTGGCAATGACTGGGGACATGAATGAGGTATCGACACCAAATTTGGTACATTTATACATGAGCTTATTCTGGGGTCACGTGCAAAAAATTGCGGTGACTGATCACTAGTTGGCGCTACAGCGATGGCAAACACGTTGATGCTCATCCTCCCACAATTCGAGTCCAAATGTCAAATGCCTTATATCACTGGAATCCTTGGCTCACGACGAATAAAATGTTTATTTCTAATTTCATTTCAGTCATGAAAAAATTTTCGGTGAACTATCCCTTTAAGGGTAAGTCGCTTTGCATAGAAGCATCTGCCGAATGCATTAATATATCCTGGTCCTTTAACGACGTTTAAAGAATGTATACAATTAAAATAATATTTCCAGTGATGATAATTTTAATAAAATGATAAGTTAGGATGCAATCTCGAAAAGTTACATCTTCAAATTTGAATAAAATAAAGAAATTGGGACTGGTTTTATATACTTACAAGCCGCCAAACAACATCATGGAGACATGCTGGTTGGTTTATATAATTCATACTGGGCGTCAAGATACTAAAACCCTTGAACCTTGTTATACGCTGCTTGCAGCTATATTTCTATATAAATTTAGTACGAGGAGGATGTTGAACTCAAATCCTTGTTGAGTTCAATCTCCCATGTGACACATTTTTGACAAGTTAAACAGTCCCCTGTGCTTTACTTCCCACTTTAGCTTCTAGGAAGTGTGAACCGAGAGTGCCAATACCAAAGTGTAACACTTCACAGCATGTCTAGCGAGTTTAAAAACTTTCTGCAAACATTTCTGTTGATTTCCTGTTGCTTGGTGGTAGAGCATGCCGCTGGCAACCTAAACGTCACAGGTTTGATCCCAAGAATAAAATGCGTTGTTAAAACAAATCACAAAATAAATTACGGATAAAAGTGTGTGTCAAATTAACACATACGAACGTAAAAATATAACCGTGGTGTAAAAACAAATCGACAAAGCATACCAAACATCAGATGAATATGAGTTCCTTTCACTGAAGGAAAAGCAGCTTAGCGAAGATAGAAGAAAAATGGCTTTGTATTGCCGTTTAATTAGCCGAACGTATTCGTGATATCCAGAAGGAAGCGAGGGAGGTCTTCTATAGGCTATTAATGAGTCAATTATGTTCATGTGGTTCCCCATTTTGTCACTGTTACGAATTAAACAGAGTTAACTTAGTCTTTTCAGACGCAAACCATAACATGGCATTACCAGATTTAAAAGCCAGAAGAAAAAAATCTCTTCTCTCTTGCTAATTACATTGTCGGGTCTTTGTTAAATTATGTAAATGCCCTTAATTTCACATGCAACATTTCAATTAGACGCATCCTAATGGCATTTCATTCAGAACTGCTTAAAGTTGTCAAGGAGACACCCAGTTGTTCAATTTCTCTCTCTCTCTCTCTCTCTCTCTCTCTCTCTCTCTCTCTCTCTCTCTCTCTCTCTCTCTCTCAAAAAATATCTTGCTTGATTATACAAATATAATTTTCTCGTAAAGGTGTTCCTCCGAGCGATTCTCATAAAAGGTAACACAACAGCTATCTGACAGGACAAGACCATCTGTGGATCGTTCCCATAATGCCTCACCACGGGGCACAGACACAGAGAACGCTGTACAATAATTGGGCGAATCTCGCTCGTGTCCTTTAATGGAGGAGGAGAACTAATTGATGCAGATCGAGATTGTTTGCACCTCATTTCAGAATGTGGCAGAGCTGCCAGACTGCCCACATAACAGAGCTGAGAGACTGAGAGCTCCTTATTTAATTATAACCGGTGACCATAAGGATGACAACAGAGAGAAAGACAAAGAGAGACATTTTAGTAGCTTATGTTATAATACAATGCAATATAATTATTAAGGCTGTCAATAGATTAAAATATTTAATCTAGATTAATCGCATGATTTCATGAGTTAACTCGCGATTAATCGCAAATGAACTCACATTTTTATCTGTTCTAAATTAAAACACTTTCCAAGTTTTTAATGCTCTAATCAACATGGATTTGGACAAATATATATATATGCTATATGCAAATGTTTGTTTACAACAGCCTGTTTAAATTTTCAACAGAACCATCAGCCATAGTTTAATATATGATTTTCCCTTTAAAAAACCTTGTTGTTTCTCCATTTCTGTTTGCTGCTGCATCATTTGTGACCTGTGCTGGCAAATTGAGTTGGGATGAGCAAATTTTCAAAAATAAAAATTTATATTTTAACATTGTCTATAAAAAAACCTTCAAAACAATGCATGATTTGTTGGAATCATGCTGCATCTCAATTCATCCACCTGTGGGCTAGACCAAGGGTCAAACAGAAATTGCATGTTGCGTTAATCGCGCGTTAATACAATTTGTGATGAATGAATTTTCGTTAACGCGTTATTAACACATTAATTTTGATAGCTCTAATAATTATTTAACATTCCTGCAAAAAAAATCACTTATTTTTACTTAAATAAAAATTAAGAGAATTTTTTTATTTTATATTTTTCATGTTATTTTATAATATATACCTAGCGCTTTCAAATATCAACGAGAGATAGAGAAAGAGAATTTTATCAATTTTGAGTCTATTTGTATTTATTATTTTTTTCTGTTATTTAAATATCCTATATCCTGTACTGATCACCTTTTAATACCTATAATAGTTGTTATTGATATATGATATTTCATGTCATTACACAAAATGTTGGGCTGGTTTAATCCATGGTTTAGTACATATTGGAGACAGGGGCGTAGGCAGAAATTGTATTTTGGGCGGGCCGGAGCAAAAGTGAGTGGGCCTATAGTTTATCAGAATAAAATTACTTAAATAATAAATAAACCTTAGAGTGGAAAAAAAACAATAGACAAACTGCAAAAACAGTGACATCTTTACTTTTCAATTTTTGGCGAAGTCAATAATAAAACACTGTCTAAACATGTTAAACCAACAGAGCTCAATAAAGGCTGAACAAACCAGGCTTATTCAGGCTAGTCAGCAGTGCAAAAACAGTTCACCTGAAATAAAGTAGGCTAAAAATAAATTGAAATGACGAAAACTCTCAGCAGAGCACGGTTTGAAATAAATAACAACACACTGCCTAAGTTATGTTAAATCAACCATATACAGTGCAATCAGCCTGTTGGAAATTAAGCTTTTGTGCCAAAAATAGCAACTCATTTAAATTAAACAATGTAAGTTTAACCTATAAGGCTGGCATACATCTATACACAACACACCACTTAGTTAAATCACTTCACGAGCAAAAATAAGGAAATTAGTTAAACAGCATGCCTACCTTTGTTGTTTTAATTCTACAAAACAAGACGCAAACGCCTGGGTTTGATGTTGAAAACAGAAATGATCTCATTATAGTCCGAAGAGTCACAGAGTTCTTTTTCAAAAAAACAAAAGGTTGTTGAGGCGGGTAGTAACTCATGGATGCAAATTGGGTTGTGAAGGTGGTTCATCAATTGCAGTTAGATCGGCGGGTAACCTGTGTCAGACTGACCGGGAGAGAGCACTGAAACTGCCGCCAGGGAGCAAGCGGCAGCCGGCGCCACCAGCGTCTGAAGAACTGGGCTGGTAATACTCGGTAGATGGAGGCAGTGGCGTATCTTCTTCGTCAAATCTTGCTTTTTTAAATAACACATTAAAGAAACTTTAGCCATTATTGTGGCAATGTTAATATTAGCTAAAAAAGCAGTTAGAAAAGTTAGCTGGCAGACTGCCAGAGCCCGCCGGCCGCCGCCCCCCACAGAGTCTATCTGAACTCCTAGCAACCAAGCAACCAATTACGTTTCGGAAGCTTCCTACAACTTGCTTCAACAATTCCATTTTATTTAGAAAGCAAATTAAACACACACCAGTCAATAATAAATCCGGTTTATGTTAATATATTTTATTAAATACATTTGAATAATAAAAATAAACTAAAAATGTATTTTGGTTAAACTTGCCTGGGCGGGCCAGGGAGTTATGTGGGCGGGCCAGTGCCGCCCTGGCCCATTACTGGCTACGCCCCTGATTGGAGAGAACCAATTGATGGACAATCCAGCATTTGAGTTAAAACAATCCAGCATAGGTTTATTTACTGCAGGGGTCTTCAACTACTCTTCTTCGAGGGCCAGATTTTAAAATTGTAAATAAAATTGTATCCTTATTTTAACCTTTGACTTAAAATATATATAACTTATGTTGTTTTTGTTATATTTTAAAAACAATTGCAATTTAACACACCAAGAACCAAATTTTAGTAGTTGCACAAAGTGCAAGTGTAAATAATCAACACATGTAGAGCTCTTAAATTTCTTTTGTTTATAACTGTTTAACTTTTATAAATTGTTACATTTCAAGTATTCACAACATATAGTCAGTCTTCTCCTAATGACTAAAATTGCACTTCATGTTTTCTATTTTAATATTTTAAAGATATATAAGCTAAATCATCTTTCAATTGTACACTACATTCAGACACGACGGCCGGAGTTCGCCCCCTAGTGGCAGTCGTGATGAAATTTTGGTTTAATCGTAATTCTGTGTCAAGGCAAAAGCCTTTAATCTATGTATGTATTTATACTTATTAATTTACTTATCAGTAATCAATTGTTTTTTAAAGATTGTGTAACTGAAAAAAGTTAAACAAAAAATGATTAATCATTTTCTCGCACACAGTGTTTTTATTGGAACACACTAAAAATACATCACTTCTGGTCAGTCAGCGTGTCACACAGTTTAGTCGCACAAGTTCATTTTTTTTGCATCCAAAAGTTCAAATTAGATCCACCATACATTTTATGTTATTCTTTAATCTTAGCATGGCCTTAACACTGCGTTAATAGCATAGCATTTATTTTATCTGCAACAGCCCCTGCCAGGCATTTCAATTAACTTGTATCCTTGCAAATCTGCCAGACGGTGAAAACTAATGGATCTCATATTTTCCACAGTGTATCAACAATAAGAGTACACTTGCAAAATCACCTGAGTGCTTGAATGCATTAATGTTCACTACAGCAGCCTTCCTCTCTCTTAATGGAGACCCTTGAAGAAGAGTAGAGGCGGGCGGAGGAGAGTACAAGCCTGTCATCATTTACTCACGCTGAATCTTTTGCTCGAGCGGCGAGGCTTTAAATGGTTATTTCAAGCAAATCCCTCGGATTACCTAATAGGTCACTCTGTCTGTGTGGCATTAAAGTGAAATTCACAGTCACAGATAGCTGTTTTAAAAGTTTGCTGAAGCAAAATGTCCATGAGGTCTTTGATGTCTTAAAGCAGGGTGGTGTTAACAAGGGCAGTGAGCAAAATAATGATATCACGATGCTTTTTGGGGTACTTAGGGAGGATTTTTTATAATAAATAGTATTGGTTTAGTAATGCTTTTGGATTTATACCCTGTGTTATGAAGCTGGAGTGAAAATACAAAAATATAAAAGGTTAAACTAATGGAGCGTGTAAAAAATAAATAAATAAATAAATAAATATATATATATATATATATATATATATATATATATATATATATATATATATATATATATATATGCATAGTCAGCTACTTTTAAATAATTTTATATTGACTTTTTATGAACTTTAAAAGAATCATAAAACGTTATCTTAACTTCACTTACTGTACTTACCAAGCTTATATTTGTAATTTTTACAAATATCCTTTCTTTCATATGTATAATGTTGGATGGGAGATCTATAGGGCTCTGTTTAACCAAACCTGACTCTTTGTCTCTGCCGCGCGCTGCCAAAGCACATAAGCTGTATCAAACACTTTTCTTTCACCCCTTTCTGGCAAAGATCTAACTAGTGTGACAGAAACAGCTCAACTGTGGAAGGGTCTGCGTGAAAAGGCCGGTCAGCCGTGACTAGGAGGGGGGTCGGGTAGAGGGGACAAAATTGTTTTGAAACCATGCAGAATTTGACCGAAACGCCTATTCTAGTGGAGATAAGTGAGAGGAAGTTGTACTGTGGTAACTTTATCGAACTACTTTAATAATAGCTGCCAATTAAGTTTTGGGACGTTCAAAGATTCCCAGTTGAAAATCCTGATTGATAAGAAACGTACCGTTTATCGAATCACTTTACATAATATTGTTTCTCTGGGCTCTCTAAATCACACAAGCTGAGAACAGTAAGTTAAGTTACCTGGAGCGTGAAATTACATCCTGACACCTGTAGTCAATGCTGCCATGGCAACAGGTTGTGAGATTAGGAAAGATCACGCATCGAGTTTTATTTAAAGGGGTTACGGGATTTTAACATGAATCAACACTCGCGAAGAGATAAATTCAATATGCAGGTGTGCGATTTGCCCTTCAGATAAATATAAAGCTAATAGTATCAGATATGTGATATTATCAGAGCAACTGACACCTGACAGTTAAAAAAAATATATAGCTGTCATATTGTATCATGGTACTGACCTGTGGAGCAGTCGTGACCGGTCCAGTTGGGGTCACAATTACATGAATTGGTATCAGCCAAGAAGGTCCCATGACCCGAGCACTGCTCCATACATGAAGCGCGTGGACTTTCGCATCCAGGTCCTCCCCATCCAACAAAACAGTGACATTCTCCACGTACACAAACTCCTCTCCCTGAGCAGGTTGGGTCTATGCAGTCCACTGCAAAATAACAAAAACAAAAAACGTTAACACATTGTAAGAATATATTTTGATAATTGATGGTAAACACACAGTTGATGGTACCCATAGTAGGAAAACAAATAATATTGATGTCAATAGGTACCGTCAACTGTGTGTTTACCATCATTTAACAAAATATTTTCTTTTGCGTTCAACAAAATAAAGAAACTCATACATGACATTCAATAAATGATGACAGACGTTTTATTTTTGGGTGAGATATCCCTTTAAAATCTTGGTACTAATGTCTTAAATTTCCAGCCTGCTCTCATGAGAATATGTCGTATTTTACGAGTTGGCTAATTCGTATGATTTTGTACAAAGTTAACTCTTTCCCCACCATTGACGAGATATCTCGTCATTTAAGAGAAAACAATTGCATAAAAAACGTGTTACTGATGAGGATTTAGGGTTATCTGTAATACCGCGATTATCCACCAGCTAACCCCTAATTTATAAAAAAACTGAAGCAAAAAATTATTTATTAATTTTACAATGCGTTTATGTTTTCATAATCGTTCTAAATCTGATCTCTAACAAAATCTTTTAAAACTGCAATTATTTCAGCTTTTTTGCTAAAATTTTCCTTTTTAAGAAAAATACCCATATTAAGAGTTCATAAGCAGAGAAAAAAAAATATAGACAGGATAAAACGTCCCCCCCCGTTTTGTTTATTGTTTGTTTGAAAGGGTCTGTTCTTTCATTTAATATATATTTGTATGTTTATATATTTTTAGAAGATAAAATTCCTGGAAGGTTTTTTTTTGGAAACTTTTGTGAAAATCACAAATGCTGGCAGGCAACTTTTCAAAAAAGGCTGGCGGATGAATAAGTTAATTGTGCAAGAATGTACAATATCATAAAAAAACAGTGCTGGGAAAAGATTAATTGCATACAAAATAAAAGTGCTTTTTTGCATAATATTTGTATGTGTACTGTTTGTAATTATTATGTATATTTAACCACACACACATACATATCTTCATTTCAGTATTTTTTTATTTATATATAATTTTTTAAATGTATATATTATATAGAATATATAAAAATATAAATAAATAAATATATAATAATGTACGAGAGGCTGTGCTGTATCGTGATTAAGTAACGTTGTCAGGCACGACGCGAAGGTAACTGTTTTATAAAAGCAATAGGGCAAGTACCTTAATGCTTTTATAAAACGGTTACCACACAATATTAAAGTAAAAAAAATTAGTGCAACTTTCATGAAGTTAAATCAATAAAAAGCATTCCTTCCGCTAGAAAAAATAGTCCCTGACCATGAACAAAAATGTGTTCCAATGTATAGACGGTTTCAGCAGTAACAACATAAACAAGCGGCTGTCGCGGTACGCACGTAACTTCCGGTAAACTCCGCTAATAATAAATAACAACAAATACTTTAAACGTAGTTTATTTATATAACAAGCAAAACAAGAACACATAGATTACCGTAACATATTTTCAACGAGGCATTTGTTCAAGAGATCAGTTTAGCAACTAGTCAGACATTAAAAAAACAAAACCGGAAGTAAGGTTCGGATCCAGACGTGTATCACGTGCGTCCGATGAAACCGTCTATAAAATGCATGAAAGCTCAAATAAAAACAACAAACCGATACGTGTGGTTGCTAAGGGTGTTGCTAAGGGCGCAGTGATGAACAGAACCGTTGGGTGAAGCGGTCATAGCCGTGTTTTATCGTGAATAAAGCACACCTATTGACCAATCAGAATCAAGAATTGGAACTAACCGTTTTATATATATATATATATATATATATATATATAAACATGTACATGTTTCTTAAATACATACATTAATGTGTGTGTGTGTGTGTGTGTGTGTGTGTGTGTGTGTGTGTGTGTGTGTGTGTGTGTGTGTGTGTGTATTTATATATAGGTAATAATTACACACTCTTATTATGCAAAAAATTACTTTTATTTTGTATGCGATTAATCAGGATTAATCTTTGCCCAGCACTAAAAAAAACTAGAGGGAAACCCCACCCTTAACCCCACCATCACAGAGGTCAAGGCAAATTGTGGAAAAATGTACAAATGTGGTCACACGAATTAATACGAATTAACCACCTTGTAAAATGCGTACGAATTGCCATGAACTGTTGTTAAATTCATAAACACTATACTGTTTACCCTCCCATAGTTAATCTCGGAGTGTATTACAATATTTAATACAGTATATCAATTCAAGTTAAAACTACAGAATGCATGAACCAAGTGTAGTAATCACTATATATACAATGGTTAAAAAACTATAGTTAATTCCACAGAATACCACATTATACATTAACAAAGTGTTTAATTGCTACAATTCACTACAATTACTACAGTACTATAATAAATACTACAGATTGTGGATCCCAAATTTAGAGAGAGGACATGATCATTTTTAGATGAACTATTAATTTATTTTTGTTTAAATGTGCACAATAAACAACTGCGAGTTCTGAGTGGTTTTGAACCACTGCACTTCATCAAACCTAAACAGACCAAAAGCATCCACATTTAACTGTTAAAGCCCGATGTGCCCTGCTGTTTCTCATTCTGTCGAAGGATGAATTTGACTTTATTCATTCATACCAGACCACAAGACATTCAGCTCCCAACCTCTAGAGGTCGAGCTCTCCTACCGGATACTGCACCACATGCTGGTCGCATCTGAGGCGTGCAGCTTCCCTGAGAGAAAAACAATTTCCAAACGGTCAATTTAAATGACCGCATTTACTGTATGTCTGTGCCGTAACTGGCAGGTGGGAAGAGCGTTTTGTTGTTCCCTCTTTGACTCCACCAGATTCTGGTAATGGGATTTTCTCCCTGTGTCATAGAGGGACAGAACTGCCGTGGTCCAAACGTGTTCTGTTAAATTGAAAAGCGACAGTGGATGGGGTCCCCACTTACCACGAACCTAAAACCGAGCGTGACAGAATGCAAACCAAATGTCCCATGGGCGAATGAGCTCAGAATGTACAACTCTGTATTTCTTTTTAATCTTTAGCACATACTGGCGCAAATCATTCGGCCTACGGCCTATTTGTTTCGTTGAATGTGGCCCGATAACCAAAAGTCAAGAGTCGTAGGAAAATGAGTACCTTTATTCGAAAATGATGGTGTGAAACAGGAATGTACCCTCACAGATGGCAAACATGAGACCAGCTGGGGCATGATGGGAAAGGAGCGTTGGGGTCGCTACATTGCTGGCTCCCTTTACCATGACACAAATGGGTGGAGAGGCCGTTCCTATAGACGAGCAGGAGTTCAGGCCTCTTAGCAGATGGTTTGGGCACAAGGCACAGAGATCGTAGGCTAAATGACAAGAGTCCCTCTCCTGGCAATTAATCATCGCTGCCTGAAGGTCGTGGCGAAGAAAGGTAGAACCGTTAAAGGGCCAGCGTCTGCATTCTCACTCTGGAATGGCCGACGGTGAGACCCGAAATAGAATCGGTGGGGGTCAGAAGAGTCAGAACGTACCATTTGTCAAAACTGGCCGGTCTATTTATCATCTTGAGATGAGAAGCTTCAAAAACCGTCGGTCACAATGGGCGTATTCTCGGTTTGCCGAATTTCCTGTGCAAAAGTATTGTTTGGGCTTTTAATGAATTGGTCCGGACCCTCAGAAGTATCCATAATGTATGCAGAAGAGCACAGAGACTTCCTAAACGTGGGCTGCACCAAACTCGAAGGTCATGAGCCGATCTTACATATCGAAGGGTATGCATACTAAAAAGGCCATGATGGTGGAAAAAGATGGTGCTTTTACTGTGTGATTTGGTGCGTAAAATTCAGACTACGTCACTTCACTCATACAAATAAAGGTTCTTTGTTGTGCTGTATCCTTCTATGAAAAACCTAAACATCCCCTGCCGAAACACTGCTCTATGGTATTGGTGCAAAAAAACCTTTTGCACACTAGAAAACAGCATAGACATCAATTACAACCTACAGTACTGTTGGAACAGTGATGTTTCAGATGATATGATGAATGAAGAGTGACAAACTGATTTATCTGTACTAATAACATCCAGCACATACTACAAGCATCTACCCTTAGTGGTTGTTACAGTATTTGACATTCACTTGACCCTTTTGCTGTAATAGATATGAGACTCATATTTATCTGTACCTTCTTCACAGTTCTCCCCCTTGTAGCCTGGATTACAGATGCACGTTCCCACAATGCACGTGCCGTGTCCGCTGCAAGTGATGTCGATGCACTGGTTGGTAGGAACGTCACATTCGGACCCTTTCCAGCCACTGTGACACATGCAACGTCCTTTCAGGTACTGACCGTTTCCACTGCACAGTACGGGACAGGACGCTGAAGACATACAGAGATGACAAACGTTGGTACAAGAGAACAATGATTGTGGAAGACTGTTGGACTCGTAGTTTGTGTGAAAATCAATATCAATACAACATGACACAAGACTGACCAAAGGTTGATATAAAATTGTAAAAATAGTAAAAAAGAGAAAAAAAACTTTCAGAAGAAAAGAGAATGCAGAAGAAAATGATAGGAAACAAATGAGATCTATTTATTTTAACGGCACACAGAAATACTTCATTAAAGTATTGGAATAATGTTTTTTTAATTTAAAAATGTTATTTTATTTTTTGTAATTTTTTTCTAAATGCTACTTCCATTCATTATATTATTACACATTTTATTACACAATATATTATTATTATACAATTTTAATTTTGTTTCATATTAGTATTGTTATACTGTAAGCATTGTTTGCTATGAATTGTTATGGGATCTTTATCAAATGGGCATAGATGCTTATTATCATTTAATTTATGTTTTTTAATATTATCAGGGTAAATTCTTGTAAAGGAAAGAAAGATTGCAAGATACAATACGGGTAAACAGAACATTCACCTCTGCTGCAGTCAGGTCCTCTGAAGCCGGGAAAACAGTGGCAGTTTCCGGCTACGCAGTCTCCATTCCCAAAACAGTTACTAGGACAGTCATCAATCGAGTCTAGAAAAACAAAAACACTGTGGTCAGAAATTTTTTAAAGGGGTCATGTCTTAAAAAAAAATTAATCTTTTGAAATAAAAGCATTCAATATACTATAAAAAACACTTGCAGAGCATAAAACTCAGATCTCCAAGCCCATTTATTGAAACTAAGCTGTCTAATGTCACCTTCATTTAAGCGATTTTAATAATCATTTGTGTATAAACATTATTAAAAAATAAACAGTTTTTCTGGCCAGCCCAACATATAAACATTGGCTTAATTAATAGGTGTGTTCGAATTCATGCAGCGCCGCAAGAACCGACTGGTGGATGACTTCAAAAGCGATTCGAAAGGAGACTCATCCCTATCATCTTGAATCACTCTTGTGCCACTTTGAAGTACGGGGTGCCTCATTAAAGGTGCAATGTGGGACTCTTAAAAGGATCTTTTGACCGAAATGCAATATCATATACATAACTTTATTATCAGTGTGGTATAAAGACCCTACAAAATTTACTGTATTGTTTTATTACTTTACAATGAGCCATTTTTATCTTCATACGCCGCAGTTTACCTTTAATTGAAGTTGCCGTCATGTTTCTACAGTAGCCCTAAATGGACAAACTGCTCTATAGTTTTGTTTATACACTCACATAAGGGATTATTAGGAACACCTGTTCAATTTCTCATTAATGCAATGGTGTAATGGTGTGGGGATGTTTTACTTGGCAGACTTTAGGCCCCTTAGTGCCAATTGGGCATCGTTTAAATGCCACAGCCTACCTGAGCATTGTTTCTGACCATGTCTATCTCTTTATGACCACCGTGTTCCCATCCTCTGACGGCTACTTCCAGCAGGATAATGCACCATGTCACAAAGCTCGAATCATTTCAAATTGGTTTCTTGAACGTGACAATGAGTTCACTGTACTAAAATGGCCCCCACAGTCACCAGATCTCAACCCAATAGAGCATCTTTGGGATGTGGTGGAACGGAATCTTCGTGCCCTGGATGTGCATCCCACAAATCTCCATCAACTGCAAGATGCTATCCTATCAATATGGGCAAACATTTCTAAAGAATGCTTTCAGCCCCTTGTTGAATCAATGCCACGTAGAATTAAGGCGAAATGGGGTCAAACACAGTATTAGTATGGTGTTCCTAATAATCCTTTAGGTGAGTGTACGTTGTCATAGACGATGGCGTGTTTGTCCTGTGATGGCTACAGTAGCATAACTACGCGTTTTGAAAAAGAGGTGTGAGCTGTGGACTGAGCCGTTGGTTGCAATTCACAGATGCCGCTAAATTTCCAACATTGCACCTTTAAGTAAACACACCTAATGGATGACTTTGGGCCGGGACACATTTTAAAAATAAAAATAAATATATTCGCTGTTAGCTCAAGGTGAAGTTGAACTCAAGTAGATATGGTTGACAAACTTACCACAGCGTAATGACAATCTCGGTTCAATTAGCGAAGCTTTCTCATGACAAGTAACTAACGTTGACCGTCACAAAGCTGACAAGGGTTGCATGACACGTCTGGTGAACAGTCCCATGTACTGTGTGCTTTGGTGAAGCATGCTTATTTAAAATGCAACCAAAGTCAACAAGATAATTACAAGATTTCGGATTTGGAGAGCGTATCTACGTGAAGGGTTTATTTTAGATTGCGGGTATATTTGACTAGACTCCTGGTGTGAAGAAGTGGTGCTCGATTCTTGGAAGACACAAGCTGATAGCACTCGGGCTGCATTCAGAGGTCTATTAGGAGAAATAGTGAATTAAAATTGAAAATTTTGTCTTTATTTATTCTCAACATACACCAAAAAACCCTTATGCTGCTTTTTGACAACCAAGGATATTTACAGCACGCATATTTTTGCATACAATAAAGCTACAATGACACATAATTTATTTTTATATGGATTTAAATAATATATACACCGTATACAATAGTATGAACACCGTATTGTTTTAACACAATGGGTGGGTAAAATATGTACAAACCCAATTGGTGGGTTAAATGAACCTAGTAAATATATCCATATTTGACAAAAACATTGGTTAAAACAACCCAGCATAGGTTAATTTCAACGTAAGGTTTGTGTTGTTAATCCAAATTTTACCCAACAAAATATAAAAATTTTAGAGCATATAAATGGAAGGGGTGCAAATAATAACATATTTATCTTGTAAACTATTCCTAAAATATAAATTATGTAAACTTCTTATTTCTAAATAAGAAAATCCCACAATTCCTCGCAGATGAAATAAAAAACAGATGCATTCTGAATTAAACATGAAATAACAATAATAGTCTCTCTCCCTCTCTAAGGCACCCAATGAGCCGCTGGTGCGCTCCGGGCTCAGCTCTCTCGACAAAGATGCTTTTGTGTCGGACAAAGGGCTGGAAATGTGAGTCCGGACACAGCATTCCCCTTCCTCAAGAGACTTAATCATTGCGGAAGATGCAACAGACGGAAAGCTGAACGCTGAGAGAGAGGGGAGAAAGAAACACAGAGGGAGGGAGGTAAACAGGCTGGGGTGCGGAAGGAGTGTTTCTGAAAGGATTTTAAAGGCAAAGCTCACTTGATGTAAAAGGAAAAGGCTGTCCAACTGGATGTCCCCCGGTATGCCTGAGCCGATCAAGACTTTGCTGGGCATTTGATGCCCTCCAGCCTTTATTTCTAACCAGAGGCCGTGCGGGGCTCCCGAGTGTGTGTGGTAGCACAATGGAGTGTGTAAAGATGAATGAGATGTTTACAATTATACAAGTCGTATTCCTTGCACGATAACTTATTGCTTTGTTTCTCTGATATCAAGTGGGTACAGAGCTTTTCAATACAACACTTTCTCTTGCTGTCAAGTTCGTGTAAAGCACGTCGTGACTGATCAGAGTTCAGTGGCATGAGTCCAGACCTTGCACTGCCTTTTAGAACCGTCATGTATTTTGATCTCTCAGCAGTGACTTAGCACTAAAGTCCATGTTTGGGCTTTACTACAAAAAGGAGGAGTCCATAAATTTAGCATGCATTTGAAACTTTCATCTGCGCTGCATGCAGGGATGAAAGAAACTGCAATGCATACAGTACCATGATACGGTGTATTTGGGTGTAGTTCTTTCTGTTAATATATTTAGCCAAGAAGTAGCAATTTCAAGCCCCAGGCAGCTCCAAAGGGAAATGCAAAAATAACAAAGTGATGCTTGCATGTGAAAAACTCACTGTCACAATACTATGGCATGCTCCCATGCAGTTGCCATGCGGTTGCATACAGTATTAGAAAGTCTGCAAAGCCCAAATCTACACAAGCTGTAGGATATTATATATTATTCATGTGTGGAGCAAATATAATTGTGCAATATTGTTTTTGTCCACGGTTGCATTAAAGATACAGACAATCTATCAATGTGGATGTATAGATAGGAGTGAGTATTGTAACATCTAAGACACATTGTACACATTTCATTTCCTTCATAATAATCAGACGGTAATGAAATACTCCCGCATTTTTTAATACAGCAGAGCATCGCTATCCTTGGTTTTATTCTATCATGACTATTTAATGTAAGAGTTGTTGTTGAAGTGAAGGCTGAAGGACAGAAGCAATCAGCCAGTGATCGCTGAAGATGCATCCTTGATACTGTGAGGGCAAATGAGACCCTGTGGCACGTGGGACGGATACCCAAGCTTTGTAATGAGGAGTCGTGAGAATCAGGGATGAAGACCAGAAATACAAAGGAAGAAATAAAAATAAAAGTCACGGGGAAGGAAAAATCCAGAACAATAGAGGAATTCAACACCACAGTTTCTATGATGGACTGTTTGTATTCCCATCATATTTCTACCATAACCAGGTGCAGTCTGAATCCCACTGAAGGTAACCATTGAACTAACCCACTTTTTTCACTTTATTTCTCTCTCTCTGTCCTTTCAATCTTTCTTCACCTTTTCTTTCAGTCTCCCTCTGCGGCACACAGCCTAGAGTCAATTCATCTCAGGCGTGACTCCCATCCCCGGCCCTCCGCTGCGAAGCCCTCCATCCGCCCCGGAACCGCAGGCGGCCGACAAACCCCGATGGAGGTTGCATCCGAGAGCCAGCGATACAGGATAAACAGAGCGACTCCACCATGTCACATCTCGTATATAAAGTATCGTGTTTCGCGCTCGTCGGGGGTGGCGGGGCGTAATGTCGCCTTTTCCCTCGACAAGCTGGAACTGCAGAAATGGCTGCGTGGCATCGATCGACAGCCTGCCAAACTCCCTCCTCTCTCTCATCACAGATGGGCCGTGGCCCAGGAGCGTTTAATTAAAGAGCATGCGAGTACAGCTCCCAGCTGCCACCTCCACGTAAACCGAAACCTCAAGACGGCCCCGAGCTCTGCTCTTCCTCCTAGACACCTTTTGCGGTAATCAAAGGCGCACAGGAGAAAGGATGCAATCGGCGCCATCAGGGAGGCGACCGTGGCAAAAGCGAGGGTGGCAAAGTGCCTCTTTAATGGCAGAAATGCACATGCGAACACGATCAAATGACATTCGATAATATCCGCAGTGGGACGGAGGGGTCGACAAGCTTTAAATCAAGGCCGCTGTGTTCTATGCAAATAGAGAGCAGAGGACGAAATCACAATCAAATCTATAAACATGAATGGAAAATGTGTCTTTGATGGTGGAAAAGGCATGAAAGTGGTTGAATAATGAGCGACTGATTCTTGACCACTGGGAAAAAAAGATAAAAAAAAAGAATGATTTTGATTTTTGTTGTTTTTAGTAGCTATGAGACCTACTTAAAATGGGTAGGTGAACTCCAGAACAATTTCCCAGCAATTTATGTTATAGGTTAAGGAAGTGAAATATAAGCACATGTGACCCAGTCTATGAAAACCTAGCTAAAGTCATTGTCTACATAACGTAAAGAACATTCTGTGAAAATATAACCATGAAGTATTTAATATTGACGAAGTAAGGTTATATCAAAGATTAAAATCAATGTAAAATCAATGGTTAAAAATCAAACTTTGATGCTGTTAATCTCATCATTAGATTTTTCGACTTTGGAACGGATTTCACACCCAGAGTCACATATTTAAAATAACAATATTAATTCCCTCGAACTTGTGGGACCTTGTTACCCCATAGGATATAAAAACATGGATGTCCTTCACAGACACAAATGCTGTTTAATAAATATCTAATCGTGACATATTTTGTATTATTTTAGTTAACGTCTACCTGTCATGTTTCTTCAATGGATACATATGTACATTGCACCTTTTATAAGCTTTACATTTGGGACCCTGGACCACAAAACCAGTCATAGGGGTCAATTCTAAGACCCAAAAGTAAGATTTTTACATTTTAAAGCTTAATAAATAAGCTCTATTGTTGTATGGTTTGTTAGGATAGGACAATATTTGGTCGAGATAAAACAAATAAAAATCTGGAATCAGAGGGTGCAAAAAATCTAAATATTGAGAAAATCCCCTTTAAAGTTCAAAGTTTAGATTAAGTCATTAGCAACACATACAGCTGGGAAAGTAAGTATTTCATAATATACTTATTTTCACTTTATATTCACTTTAATTATTATGACTCAACTTGTATACTTAAATGTTCTGATTTTTTGTATGAATTCAATATTTGGTACATCAAGTGGAAATTTTGAGTCAATAGCCCACTTAGAAATCCCCTTACTGATAATAATGCTGATGTGTCAAATACTTATTTTCCCTGCTGTATTAATAATAATAAATACATGTTTTGGTATATTTATGGTAGCACATTTACAAAACATCTTAATGGAACATAATCTTTACTTAATATCCTAATGATTTTTGTCATATAAAAAACTATCAAGATCCATACAATGCATTGTTGGCTATTGCTACAAATATCGCAGTGCGACTTATGACTGCTTTTGTGGTCCAGGGTCACAAAAACCTACAGTATATAAAGTGGTTTAAGGGCAGCTGATTTAAGGACGTGACATTGCAACATCACCATTTTGACAAAATCAAAAAAATCGATTTTAAATCGAGTCCACGCCATTCTATGCAAATAAAGAGCAAATGAGAGCCGAGATTCACTGGCAGACACTCAGAAACTAACAAGAGTCTTACGGCCATCAGTGAAGAACGCATGCAGTCGGCTCATTTCCACAATCTTTCTTATTCAAATCCACCTTGATTACTCTGTAGAGGTCTGAGCTGGCGAAGATGGCAATGCTAAAAAGGGTAATATCACTTGTGCCTGCCTCTGATAAGTACTGCAAACTAGTCTTGTAATGCCTCATTCAAGTTTCGGTTGGGTAAAATGCCAGATCATTTTGGCTGAGACTGACTGCCAAGACCAGAAGATTTAAAATAGTTGATTTAAGTTGTGATGGCATGTACATTGAGTTTCAGTTTCCAAATCTGAACAGGCATTTTAATTAGTGCAAAAATTGACATGTAGCATTGTCTAACTGTGCTCTTGTGGTCCATTTTATAATGATTTAAAGGGCCAGCTCACCTAAAAATGAAAAATCTCTTTAAACCCTTGAGAAGTTTACATACTGTAAGTGCATAAAGTTGAGTGAATTTAAAGACGTACAGATGGTAGCTGCCAATTTTTTGCGGTTTAAATTGGAAATGTTTTTCCGAAACCATCCAAAGAGGAAATTGCGGACAGAGTTACCTACTGTTTTGACAAATGCCAAGTTGTGTTGTAATTTAATTCCTGAATTGACATTGCTGAATTTATGATGAAGAATTGGCCCAAAAACATTTTGAAAAGCTTACCGCTAAGTGCTCTACAGCAGTTACTCGACACTTCACACGTTGATGAGAAATTTTGCATAATGGATGTTTGTTTTTAAAATTACATTCAAGAATTAAATTACGCCGGCACTCCATCCTAGTCAATCGTAGCTAAGAAAACCAAGTTTCCGATTAGGTAAAAAGTTAAATGAGCCACTCCACACAAACTTGTACGGCGCCATTACGTTCATTTGACGTGCCATTAGCAAGCAGTATATGAAAAGTTACAAAACATACGCTAATGCAATTTAACATCATACTAACCAATTGCAGTTGTTAGAAACGACACCTGTTCTGTTTCCTTTCCATCATTGTACACGGCCAGGTGCCAGATGCCCGAGTCCATGTACTGTATGAATCCCGTATCGTGATTGGTTAGGGGAGCCAGGCTTCGTTGCTGGGCTGGAAAAGGTGGCCCTTCGATGCTCGGCACCCCCTGAGCCAGGAGCCGACGACCGTCCAACAGTTCCACAAAGTCAAACTGGAGACAGGAGAGAGACAGACAAACCACAGATAGACATTAGGGCCGACACATGAGCCTTCAGCAGCTGATAAGCTCTCGGTGTTGGAGTCAACGTTAGCGGGTCTCTGAGGAACGGCTGAGACTGTGATTGTGAGAAGACGACTAATGCAGGTGTTACAAAACAACACCTTATACTGGGCTATTTTTAAGGGTGACACTCATAGTAAGAACATGTCTGTGACATTACTTCAATTTAAAGTTAGCACAAAATCTACACAAATTGTTATTACTGTAAAGGGAAATATTCTCAGTTACCTCAACTTGCAGTGTTTTATATAATCAAGGCTGAGAAAAGATCATGTACTGAATGTTTGTGTATGTTTTGTAACATGTTCACAAAGTATGCATAAACTTTATATATACAAGACTTTTTAAAAAATGTGGCTGCAAGTGTTTTGTATGACATGCTATCAACAAATATTTTGCATTGTGCTGGTAAGACCATACTCCCGAGCTAATTTAGACCCCAAAAAGGCCAGTCCCGGTAATAAAATCATTCCCATGTCCTGTTTTGCAAACATGCCAACAAAGCGGGTAGTCCCACAAATAGTTTAGGTGCTATGAAAAGCTGATGCACGACGTACGACGTTGCTGACGTGTTATCTTCAGACATGTTTACGAAGATTTTTTTCCAAACTTACAGCGTGCGTTTCCCTCAGACTGTAAACGAAGCTCGGGCGAAAAAAAGCTGGGGCGCACCAGAAAACACGTCAGCCAGGTCACTGAAGTCACGTGACTTTAGTCTCGTGCACACAATTCACAACAGACCCAGAAGATAAGAAAGTGCTGAATAAAATCTTATTTTTTGTTATTTTTGGACCAAAATGTATTTTCGATGCTTCAACACATTCTAAATAACCCACTGATGTCAAATGGACTACTTTAATTATGTTTTTATTACCTTTCTGTACATGGACAGTTTACCGTACATAGATTTTCAGTGGAGGGTCAACAAGCTCTCTGACTAAATCTAAAACCCCTTAAACTGTCTTACGGGTTTGGAACAACATGACGGTGAGTCATTAATGACATTATTTTCATTTTTGGGTAAACTATCCCTTTAAAGTTTTCTATGGGTATTGTTTATTTTAAAATGATTGATCAAAAGTTTTTTTTTATTAAGGTAGTATTTTTAAACTTTACAATAAGTCTGTATTTATTAACATTAGTAAATGCATTAGTTACCCTGAAGTAACAACGAACAATACAGTTTTTTAGCATTTATTAATTTTTTTTATTTTGTTAATGTTTGTTAATGTCAATAAAGTTATTCATGTAAGTTCATATTGTATTAATTAACGTTAACAGTTACAACTTTTGATTTTAAAAATGTATAAGTAAATTTTAAAAACAACATATACTGAGATTAATAAATGCTGTAGAAGTATTGTTTATTCTTAGTTCATATTAGCTAATGCATTAACTAATGTCAACAAATAAAACTTTACTGTAAAAAAACTTAAGTTGTTTCAACCCATGGTTGGGTAAAATAGGACAAACCCCACCGCTGACTTAAATTAACCCAAAGGTTGAGTTTGTCAATAAATTGCCGAACCATTGGTTGAAATAATCCAGAATTTTTAAGTGTAATGTCTTCATATGCTGTTTAAAACTATATACTACTAAATGATTGCAGTAATGAGAAAAAAAAGAATGAAACCTCAAAAATATATTCCTTAACTTGTTTGGTTTTGGAGGGGAATTATGACATTTTTTGATATTGAACCTTAATGATTAAATAAGGGTGCATAAACATTGAATTCATAATTGTTTGGCAGTTGAATAATCATATTTACCAATTTTGACACATATGGACTGCATTGGATAGTTGATTTTTTGCATGGAAAAATAACAATCCCATTCAAAAAATATGTAACCACATGTTTCTTCAAAGAATAGAGATGCTTTATACATCATAATATAAACTTCACTGAAAATATTTAATGTATTATTCCTTACCGGGGCTCAATTGAAAGAGTCTATCAACCAAGACCTTAAAGTAATTTCCAGTGACACAACACCACTGCACCTATGGACCTGATCAATACTGGAAGGCTGCGATGCTCTGTGTTCAATACTGAAATTAAGTGTCTGTTTATGTCAAAGCCTTTGAGAGAAGTCTTTTTTGAGACAATAATATGCCTTGAAATGAAATGAAACCTTGCGGGAATACATCACTGCTATAACCCATTGACAAACGAATCATGTGGACAAACAGTCAAACAGCAGTGGGTAATGCATGTTTGATTGATTTGTGTTTAATTGAAAAAGCCCAGAACCTTTTGAGGGAAAGAACTACTTTGAAGCCCATCCATGACAGATCTATAAAGTGTTAAAATAACTTCTTACCCAGCAAAACTTGCAGAGGCAACATAAGTAAACCCAAGTTAGTTTGTGATCAAGTTTGTCTCAGCAATTGGTGGGAGTTTGGGGAGGTTTGTGTGACCAAATAACAATGGAGTGAGTGTTCAGAAAACATGCTTGAATAAAGTTTTACTTTTCCACATCCATTTAGCAGTAGTAAACCATTATGTTTAAGACACCTTAAGCTGTGATGTTAAAATATAGAAGTTATAATTTTGTTAAAAATTTTTGATCCTACCCACCTGTGTGTGTGATGGAGGCAGCCCTCTTCTTCCATAGATCCCCACCAATGCATCTTTACTGAGAGACACGTTGAATTTGAGGTACATGGGGTGGTCGATAAAGACCTGCGACCTCCAAAAGATTCCTGGCGGGATCAGCTGTCCGACTTTGCGTCCCACGTCTATCTCTCCCATGTCTATGAAGCTGTCCTCTGGGAAAAAGCCGTCTAGTTTACCTGCGGAAAATGAGATCTATCAGTCAGCTGGACGCCTCATAAATCTACCATATGGTGTGAGGAGAGGGGTCAGTGTGCTGGGTGAATGACCCTCTTGCTCATTTTCCATCATGTCAGAACAAAACCCTGACTGGCCACCGAAGATAACTTCCCTGAGGTAAAGCTTAGCTATGCAGGTACCATAACTTCGCATTTTGTATGTGGGAGATGATCCGTATGCGTACACATAATGCTGATGTCCCTTCCTTATTGGACCCAAAGGAAAAGGCAACATCTGTTTGATCGCGTGGATCGGCCAATTTCCGCAGTGATGGCGACAAAAGCAGACATCCTCGCAAACCGAGCCCGGAGGACTCTCAAGCAGCCGTCGCGTAGGGCTACACATGCTACGGCAGATGGCGGTCTCTTGAAAAGTCAATCATTTGTGATGTGCTATATCTGGAGACAAGACACGCTTTCCCGATTTTCAATTTACTGCCACTATAATGCGTCACCGCATGAGTTGCAATTATACAAAAACACTGAGTCATGCTGCTCAACTCTCATCATCTTCCCAACTCCCTTAAAATTATTATAAAAAAATGAAGAACTCATTTTCAGCAGAAATGTTTCTCACTCCTATAGTTGAAAAGGCTGAATGTCATGAATTTTACACCCCAAAACATGTTGGGTTGTTTGAACCCATATTGGACAGAACCAACTGTTGGGTTAAACCTATGCTGGGTTGCTTCAGCCGCAATGCTGTGTTGTTGGGTAATAACAACCAAGCATAGGTGTATTTTACCAGCAATGGATTAAAACCACAGAAACAATAAAAAACGATGTTTTACCGCAAAATCAGGAAAAATATATTGACATTATATATAAAAGTTTTTAAATGCCTTTATGTATTTATACAAATGTATATCTTAAAATTGTACATTTAATATTTAAAAAAAAATAATTATATAATTATTTAAATAAATTAACTATATAATTACATAAATATAAATTAATACATTAACTGTTTTTATATAAAATTCTAAAAAATAATATTATTAACATTTTTATATTTATATTTTATATTTTAATTCATTAATTAATATTTTATATTTTATATTTTAATTCATTTATCACTACGTTAGTTAATATAAACTAATAATGAACTGCACTTATACAGCATTTATTAATCTTTGTTAATGTTAATTTCAACAATAACTAATTCTTTATTCAAATTTTGTTAACGTTAGTTAATGCACTGTGAACTAACATGAATAAACAATTAAAGCTTTATTTCTATTAACCAATAATAAGAAAGATTAATAAATATTAGGGCTGTCAAAAAATGTATCGCATACAAAATAAAAGTTTTTTGCAACATTTATGTGTGTGTACTGTGTGTAATTATTTTATACATAAAAATACACACACACACGTTGTTGTTTGTATTTAAAGGTATAGTTCTGCCAAAAATGATATTAAACCCATGATTTACTCACCCCCAAGCTGTCCGAGTTGCATATGTCCATCGTTTTTCAGACAAACACATTTTCGGATATTTTAGAAAATGTTTTAGATCTTTCAGTTGATTAAATGTAATGTTACGGGGTCCACGACCTTCAAGTCCAAAAAAAGTGCGTCCATCCTTCACAAAATAAATCCAAACGGCTCCAGGATGATAAACAAAGGTCTTCTGAGGGTAATCCGAGCGGTGTTGTTGTAGAAATATCCATATTTAAAACTTTATTAACGTAAATAACTACCTTCCGGTAGCGCCGCCATCTTAGTCGCGTCCGCATTCAGGATGAGAGCTTACGCAGCCTACGGAGGCTTTAAATAACAGTTTTAAATATGGATATTTCTACAACAACACCGCGCGGATTACCCTCAGAAGACCTTTGTTTATCATCCTGGAGCCGTTTGGATTTAATTTGTGAAGGATGGATGCACTTTTTTTGGACTTGTAGGTCGTGGACCCCGTAACATTACATTTAATCAACTGAAAGATCTAAAACATTTTCTAAAATATCCGAAAATGTGTTTGTCTGAAAAAAAATTGACATATGCAACTCGGACAGCTTGGACAGCCCTGATAAATACTGTAACAAATGTATTGCTCATGGTTTGTTCATGTTAGTTCATACATAAACTAATGTTAACTAATGAACCTGTTACCGAATTTTCATTACCATAACACAAAATAACAAATTTTAATAACTGCACATAATACATTTAAAATGAAATAAAAAATGCAATTATTAATATTAAATGTTAATATTATTATATTGCACTATGAACACACAGTATGACAAATCATCAATGACCAAAAAAAAAAACTACAAAAAAGTACAATGTCTAGATGCATTATGGTAATGAAAATTGTGTGTGCTTGGATTTTATGAACTTAATAGTAGCTACAAATACATTTCAACACAAAATCTATGTTATCTTTTGATTTTGGGGTAAAATATGACCTGGATGCACCAGCAGTCCCCAAGGAGCGAATTACATTCCAGGCCTCGCCTCACAGCTGAGCACAAATGGTCAGCAGAGTTGGCAAATGCATGAATTTAAACAAGGTCTCGCTGGCACTTTCCAGATAACATGTTTATGGATAATTGAACTGATGACTGGAAGGTGCGAATATTCAGACTGTCAGAAAAGCTCACCGGTACAGTGTTTATTTAAGTTAATGCCGGGGATGTCCAGCGCAGTGACACCGAATTGATTCGCTGTGTTCCTGATGACAATGTTACTCTGACAGTCAGAATTAAAAAGCCCAGCCTATCGATTTCCTCTCAGGCACAGATGTCACTCAAACAGACGCCCTGTCGCAGCATTCGTGTTAGTGGCTTCGTTCGCTCCTCCGGACGCTAAATGAAAAAAGACGTCTGCTTGACTCATCTATATGGTAATGGTCTGATCTCGCACCTTTTGTCTGAGACCTGTGGCAAATCGAATGCCTAAATATGGGCTGTGCTCAGAAAACTTTTCCTACTGTAAGAATCACTGTCTTTGTAGCTGCAGGGGTTGGCGCTGCCTGCTTTCTTCCTCTGCCAGGAAAACTTCAGTCCAGTCTTAGGGATGAAAGAAATGCATGGATTTTCGGATGGGGCAACTTCTAATCTGTCATGAGCCCCTGGATACCCAATCCCTAAAGCTGTGCCATTCCTTCATCCAGGAACAAATAATTCCCTTTCCGCAACTTTCATTGGATTGAAACGCGGATCTCGTGGCACGCCACCGAAACTGGTCGCAGCATGGCATTGGCTGACAAGTAATCCTGGATCTTATTAAGTCTTTGAAAATCAAAAATAAGACGTTATAATACTGGCCAGCGCAGAGATAAATTAGCGGGGGATGAGTTCATGCAAATCTGGCAGGGAGTTAGCTGGAAAGTCTTGTTGGAGTTGAGATGATGGCTGAAGGACATGCATTCAAATGCTCGGCCAAAAGCGTTAGAGGAGCTAAATATTATTAAATCAAAATCTTGCACTTCATGTAGACATCAAGGTAGCTATCAGAACTTGACAGATTCAAAAGTTGATGTGAAACAGCATTCACAATTCTTTAAGTGACTTGGATTGGACTTTATTTTAAATACACATTGACTTTAATTCAGACATACCATCATCTTTGATTCCTCGGTCAGGGAACTCCAGACCCGTGTTGCCTAAAGGTGGCAAGCCCAGGTCCGTCGGTAGATGCAGGCCACTTGTGTTGTCCTCTGTCAACTGATAAATTTGCCTCTGCATCGGCTGCAAATGCCAGTTGAGTCCGAAGAGGTGCATGGCTGTGGAAAAGAGCAGCGGCAGATGGTAAATTTACGAGCGTGGGAGTAGCAATCGCTGAACGTGTGACTTGGTGTACATTAATGTAATTAAATCAAATTCACGGAGGAATACTATCGACGCCGCGTCTGGAAATTAACATCCTTGGGGCTGTGGGGCAATTAAAACGTCTATGTGAAAACAAATGCCTTCTGACTTGATCTTCATCTTTGGCAACTTATAAGCACAGAGAGAACCACAACTAACAACTGTCAGACAAAAAATTTATTTTATTTTGCATTTCCATAAAAAAAAACTATTGTTTGCGAGCAATAAACATTAAGATTTATGCTCTGAATTAATGAAATGTCATCTCAGAGCTGCTTTGCAATTGCTAGGGTACTCTGAGAGCATCTCACTTAAAGGAAAACACCACAGTTTTTCAATATTTTACTATGTTCTTACCTCAACTTAGACGAATCAATACATACTTATCTTTTTCAATGCGTGCACTTAATCTTTGTACAGCGTGACTTGAATGTGTTAGCATTTAGCCTTGCCACATTAATTCCTTAGGATCCAAACAGGGATGAATTTAGAAGCCACCAAACACTTCCATGTTTTCCCTATTTAAAGACTGTTACATGAGTAGTTACACGGTGGCACAAAATAAAAAGATAAAAAATGAAAACTTTGTTGTATGGTGGAAGAGCACTTCGACCTCGGGCGCAAACTAAGTGCTCTTCCGCCATACAATATAGTTCTCATTTTTTATCCGCTTAAAAAAATCGCCACATTTTATTTTGTGCCATCATACTAACTCGTGTAACTACTCATGTAACAGTCTTTAAATAGGGAAAACATGGAAGTGTTTGGTGGCTTCTAAATTCATCCCTGTTTGGATCCTAAGGAATGAATGGGGCTAGGCTAAATTATCACACATTCACGACTGTACAAAGATTAATTGTATGCATTGAAAAAAGATAGGTTTGTATTAATTTGTTTAAGTTGAGGTAAGAACACAGTAAAATATTGAAAAACAGTGTAGTTTTTATTTAACATCAGCTGTGCATATTTCCCATTTTAGCATTGGAACAGATGGAAATTTGGAAAGTCTGTATGTTAAATGTATCTGAGCTAAATTAACTGTGACGACAGACAAAAAAGTCAATGTTTCCTTAAGGCGCTGTAAAAAAAGCAGAACGAGAACTAAACAAAACCACAACCCCCCACCTTAGGGGCGAAGAAAAGTCTTGTACAACCAGCAGACAGAAAAGCCAGAGCCCACAGGGCAACACTTTTCTTTTCATCCCTATTAGCTTACTAATACCCCCCTACGGATAGAGGACAAGGAAATGATCAAGTCAGCACGAACACAAGTAGAGCTTTGGATGAATGCGTGAGTTACACCGGAAGACATGGTGATATTTCACAAGGTCAACAAAAGAAGCATCTATAGGGGTGAACGGTGATGGCGCAGTGAACAGGGGAGGAGGGGCCGGGCATGATGGATCACCAGGATGAGAATGGTCAAGACCAGCTTAGCCAGGCAAAACCTTGTTCTAGAAGTCTTCAGTCAGCAGATAAAATGCCAACAAAGGCCAAAGAGTTCATTTGTGTGTGGTTTCAATTGAGTTTCTATGTACAACGTCGAAATACAATTAAAGATTGCATAATTAGAATATGGGCTGCGTCTCAATTGTTTGTACCTCAGTGGTGATCATAAAAGCCTTTATTTTTGAGAAAGCAGTTTAATGGTATTAGTGCTGGGAAAATTAACTGTGCAACTTTTCATTACTTTAGTCAGATTGTGTCTATAAAAAAATATAAACCCACAAGGCATGCATGGAAACCCACTGTTAAAATTCACAGGAAATAATATTCCGTGCAAATACATTTTGGATGCACCCTGATTTGGGATGACTTTATTTTAACCATGCATACAGTACTATATAGTCCGGCTAGTATGCAAATTCGGACATAGTCGTGGTTTATAAAGACAGGTGCTGTTGACATGAACTACGGTAGACTACGGCTTGTGTCGAAGTAGATAAAACAAATGATTTCAAGCTTGTCTCTTTCCCATGGTCCATTTCTCTCCCTACGTGACTCCTCATTGCTCCTTTATAAGTGCAGAGCTGGTTTCAAATTGCACAAGTGCCTTTCTCTGCCACCCTCTCTTGACAACCTGTAGTGAGAATTCGGAGCTAAAAATTACTTTTCCCCTCCACTCAATATCACAGCGAGGAGAAAATGTATTTGTTTTCCGCCGTGGCAAATATCTTGTCTCCATAAGGGCGAGGGAAGGTCTAAATGAATGATTTATTGTTTTGTCAAAATATTTGCGAAAGTAACATAGCTCACATAATTATAAGAGATCAAATCAATCTTGATTTTTGTGTGACGCAAAGCACAAGTAACATTCTGCCATCGCTCAAAAAAAAAAAAGAAGAAACAATATAAACCATAGGAAGGTTTTTATACAGTAGCAATTCCTCAAGTGTTTACAAGACACTTTCCCAATAATAATGTAATATATGACCACCAATCCATGGGAATCGGAAATATTTGAGCAATTCCAGGCAAATGTCAACCTTACCAAACTTTTTTAATAGAGATGCACTGATAATATTTTTTTTTTACCAATACGATGGCCGATTATTCATACTGATATCTGCCGATACCAATGCTGATACCAATAGTTTGGTGGTTATATTAACTTGCATTATCTGAATTCTAAAGTTTACATTTTCAAAATATTATTCATTTATATAATGACCATTAATATCGAACATTAAACTATATTTTCCTTTACATTTTTATACACATTTATTGCATTTTCCTGTTCTCTTTGATTGACAGGATATATCGGTTATGATTATCAGCTGTTTTTAAACTATCGCCCGATAGTGTGAAAAATTTATTTTATCGACTGATTCCGATTATTGGTATATCGAGCATCTTTAGTTTTAAACATACTGATATCTCAGATGTCAATATTTGATGGTTTAACTACACTGAAAAAAATGATTCATTCAATTTACTCAATTTTTTAAGGGAAGTGGTTGCAATCAATTTATTTAAGCTACATTTAAACAAAAATGTCTAAATTGTCAAAAAAAAAATTCGTTTAAATGTAGCTTAAATAAATGGATTGCAACCACTTACCTTTAAATTGAGTAAATTGAATGAATCATTTTTTGCAGTGTACCAATGTGAGCTCTCTGTTTAAGTTTTTGCATACTTTTTTTTTAAATATAATAGTTTTCAAAACGGTCACATCCATAACAAAAAAATGTCACATCCATAATGCTGTACATAAATTAAAATATTTAAAATAAAACACATATCATTTGTTGTTTGAAGAGCTGTCCCTTCTCCATTTGTTGGGTATTATTGCTTCTGGTTTGTGCATTTTAATTCACAGAATTCATACAAAGTGTGTTGTCATCCAAAAAGTTGTTTCCTTTTTGTCACATCCATAACACATGTGTATTATCCTTATCTAAGATAGAAAACATGAAAACGTTTTCTGAAAAAATATTTTTTAATTTGACTATAAACGCCATACCCAAGGATTATACCATTATCTTATTATTTTTTTGTGAGAGACTGGTATTTGTTTCAAGACATTAAAGTGTTGTAGGATCTTTTCATCAATAATTTGGGCATATTAAATGTTTTTCTGTGTAATATGACAGACTTGGCATGCATCTAAAACATGATAATTCATAATTTTTTCATGAATGCAACGTAGATTATGTAAACTTTCTTTTATATTTCAACCTTAAAGGCGGGGTGTATGATTTTTGAAAAAAAAACACTTTGGGAAAGGCAGTCGAGTACCAAAACACACTTGTAACCAATCAGCAGTAAGGTGCGTGTCTAACCGTCATCGTTGCCTGGGTTGGTTATGTGTGCGGTGGATCTATCGGGGTAGAGGCATGTTTGCTTAGATGATTTCAAATATCAACATAGGCTTTTAGAGATCATGCACCCCGCCTTTAAATCATGAAGCTTTTATAATGACAAGGCCATATGAAGAGTTTTGTTTTTTTAATTGTTCAGAAATCTTGTTTTTTGGTTGTGCATTCCAATTAATATCAATTCAACTGTAGTTGGTTTGTTTGATTTAAACCTTCATAACTTAAAAAATACAGCTAAATAGCACCATAAAACAAAATAATAACATGATAACATAATAATAAACATGTTTTGACAATAATATTCTAGTTTTGCAACGAAACTCTTCATATGTTATTCCTAGACTTTTCTGTCATTTTTATTGCCTCTATTCCATGTAAAGCTGCTTCGTAGCATGAAAAATTGTGAAAAGCGCTATAATAAAAAAAAAACTGATTATCTTCCCATTTTATTATTAATTTTATGTTATTATTTGTATAGTTGTAATTTTAAATGTATAATCAATTGTATGTTATATATTTCATAATTATGGCACAAATGTGTCCATCTTTAAAAGCTAAATACGATAAACACTAATATTTATGCACAAAATAAACTAATGAACTTAACTAAAGACAAAAACATGATGGCCGACTGATGCTGTTCAATAGTATTGGTAAAATGGGATTATGATGGGAGTAATTCATAATGAAACCATGAGCAGTCACTAAGCAGGGAACTTTTCGATTAAAGCACTGTTTAAAGTGAGAAAACTACACTTGAATTCATAAAAAAGGGTTAACTAATTGCATCACTGGGCCTTTGGTTTGATATCCTTATGCTTTACATGTTTTAAAATCAATGATCCTTAAGATTCTGCAAAGATGTGCTTGCTCTAGCTTAACTACAAGAATCAAACTGGCAGTTTTAAAAGCTTGCACATAGCTGATAAACTACCGACCAGTGGTGATAAATGAAGATTTCTGCTTTGCATCCTTTCGCATGCTTGACTATTAATTAAATCCAATGCTACATGGAACCGGCCCATTTACTAAATGGTAAAAATGTGGTCTGAAAAACGATGAAGCTTTTGACAGACGTTGCCACTGCGGATGAAAGCAACCATCCTCTTTACTCAATCAATAGCCATTTGGAAAATTGCAGGGCGGGCGTTTTGTTGATTGCGTTCCGACAGATACTCGAAGAAATGGCTGAACGTTGCCGTTACTTTGCGAGGGAGCATTTGTGGAGGCGATAAAAAGTCGTGGCTGTCTTAAGAGACAATATAAATGCAAAAAACCTGTGCCTCTGCCCCCACCTGTACTGAGCCGATACGAGACGGATGGCTGGAGTAAGACTGAGTAAGGAATCCTTCTCGCTCAACTACTAGTTGATTTGTGGCCCACTATTGATAGGTGAGCAGTTGGCGCATGGGCAACGGGATACCGTTCCAAAACCTTCAAATAATTGCTCCTTCACAGTCCCATCTTCCATCTGGCCCCTTTGCAACTTTTCCCATCCGACTCTGATGTAAAATGCCTCACACATCGTGGCTACCCCCCACCATGGCACATCATTATGATTTATTTCCTTCCTACCCTGGTATCTGTGATTTCCAGAGTGCGTTGGGAAGGGTCCAGCTTATGAAATATGTTTCTCTGCCTGGCCCAAACTCTTCCATCATCCAAACTCACTGTTTTCTTCTCTCTCAGCTGTCAGCCAGACTCCCCAAGCAGAGAGCAACGCAGGGACAGGTGGAAGCGGTCTAAGCTCGGCGTTTTTAATGAGGGTCCCGCTGGAACGGCAAGTGGAAAGACCCTACGACCTGTTGAGAGTAAAACGGCAGCCGTGCGGAAATGCAAGTCCAAGCCTGGACGCGCACAATGTCCCTGCGATCTTTACTTTGGCAGAATATTTTGGCAGATTTGTGCAAGCCAATTAGAAAGCAGAAAGCCTGAACCAGCTACTGCTTCTGTCTAAAAGAAACACAAGGCTCATTACCTCTCCACTTCTGTGCTTCAAACCTCTACAAGACCTCCCAAGAAGCGAAAAACAATAAAATAGACCATACACTCTATAAATACCAAATATTCTTCATCCCATGTCAGAAAAAGAGGATGATGATGTGATCTATGAGGACAGGGCTGTCCTGGCTTAAGAAATGATTCTTGCCAATCCATCACAAAATGGATTGAAGACATTAGCAAGCATATGGTTAATTAATTTCTCTTAGACACTTGAATGGATGAGTGTTGAACACGGCAGCTCTCAGTCCTCTCATTAGGAGTCTAATTACTCTGACACCCTTCATGAAGAAGACATTATGGTGTGCAGACCTCTATGCCACTTTCTAGACAGACATCTCGTATTCACCTGTTGTACCAATAACTAAAAAAGATGCAATAAATATTGACATCTTGTTGTGCAGCATCTCTGCCACTTTCTGGATAAACATCTTGTCTTCATCTATGGTACCTACAACTAAAAGACGCAATGAATGTTGCTGCTACGTTTTCCTACGTCTCATATTTAAGTATTTTACCTACAAATAAATTTGCGTCTGATTTCTTTTACGTCTCATATTTACCTATGACACTTACAGCAAATAAAACAAAAACACAACAAATTTGCGGCAATTTTCTCTTATGTCTCATATCCAACAATGGTACTTATAGCCAATAAAACAAATGCGCGACAAATTTGTGGCTATTTTCTGTATTCTCTCATATTTAACTATGGCACCTACAACGAATAAAACAAAAATGCAACAAATTTGTGTCTGATTTCTTTTACGTCTCATATTTACCTATGACACTTACAGCAAATAAAACAAAAACACTACAAATTTGCGGCAATTTTCTCTTACGTCTCATATCCAACTATGGCACTTACAGCGAATAAAACAAAAGCCCGATGAATTTGTGGCTATTTTCTGTATTGTCTCATATCCAACTATGGCACTTACAGCGAATAAAACAAAAGCGCGATGAATTTGTGGCTATTTTCTGTATTGTCTCATATTTAACTATGGCACCTACAACGAATAAAACAAAAATGCAACAAATTTGTGTCTGATTTCTTTTACGTCTCATATTTACCTATGACACTTGCAGCAAATAAAACGAAAACACTACAAATTTGTGGAAATTTTCTCTTACGTCTCATATCCAACTATGCAACTTACAGCGAATAAAACAAAAGCGCGACGAATTTACAACGAATAAAACAAAAGCGCGATGAATTTGTGGCTATTTTCTGTATTGTCTCATATTTAAATATGGCACCTACAATGGATAAAACAAAAACGCAACAAATTTGCGTCTGTTTACTTTTACGTCTCATATTTACCTATGACACTTACAGCAAATAAAACAAAAACACTACAAATTTGCGGCAATTTTCTCTTACGTCTCATATCCAACTATGGCACTTACAGCGAATAAAACAAAAGCGCGACGTATTCGTGGCTATTTTCTCTATTGTCTCTTATTTAACTATGGCACCTACAACGAATAAAACAAAAATGCAACAAATTTGCGTCTGATTTCTTTTACGTCTCATATTTACCTCTGAAACTTACAGCAAATAAAACAAAAACACTACACATTTGCGGCAATTTTCAATTATGTCTCATATTCAACTATGGCACTTACAGCGAATAAAACAAAAGCGCGACGAATTTGTGGCTATTTTCTGTATTGTCTCATATTTAACTATGGCACCTACGGATAAAACAAAAACCTAACAAATTTGCGTCTGAGTTCTTTTAGGTCTCATATTTACCTATGAAACTTACAGCAAATAAAACAAAAGCGCGACGAATTTGTGGCTATTTTCTGTATTGTCTCATATTTACCTATGACACTTACAGCAAATAAAACAAAAACACTACAAATTTGCGGCAATTTTCTCTTACGTCTCATATTCAATTATGGCACTTACAGCGAATAAAACAAAAGCACGACAAATTTTTGGCTATTTTATGTATTGTCTCATATTTTACTATGGCACCTACAACAAATAAAACAAAAATGCAACGAATTTCATATTCAACTATGGCACATTTAATAAATAAAAAAATGCAACAAAATCGTGGCTATTTTCTCTATTGTCTCATATTTAACTATTTTACTTTTTTTAAAGCGAAAAAAAAAAACGCTATACATGTTGCAGTTATTTTCTTTACATCATATTCAACTATGGGACTTACATCAAATAAAACAAAAATGCAACAAATTTGCGGCTATTTTTCTTACGTCTTATACTCAACTATGGCACCTACACTGAATAAAGCTAAACTGCAACAAATTTGCAGGCAATTTTTTTCTCACGTCACATATTTACCTATGGCACTTACAGCGGAAAAATCAAAAACACTACAAATTTGCGGCAATTTTCTCTTACGTCTCATATTCAACTATGGCACCTTCAATAAATTAAACAAAAACGCTATGATTGTTGCAGCTATTTTCTCTTATGTTAAATATTCAACTATGGCACCTTCAAAAAAAAAAAAAAATGATTTTTTTTTACAGTTTACAACTAAAAACACAATGAATGTTGCTGCTATTTCTCTTACACTTCATATTCAACTATTGCAACTAAAAAATAAACATAATGAATGTTGGGGATACTTTGCGAGGGAGTACTTGAAGAGTTTGGTTCCAAAACGCGATAAACGCCATTTATTTATTTAAATGAGTTACCACCAAAATCATCTGGTTAGTATTAAAAGCAAATTCTTAATTTTACGTAACATCCAATATCCGCCGTGTTATTCTGTCATCATTCTGTATAACTTTTTCCCAGTCCTCCTTCTCTGCAGAATGCAATAAATCCGCTCAGCAAATCACAGCGCATCATTCCACGCATTGTAAACAACAATGGCGGCTGATTTTGTTTGTTTGTTGTGATCAACAAACAAACAAAATTATAATAATACTTTGATGGCATTGATAAACCTGTGGTGGTTTTCTGTGACGGGAAAGAAACGTAAGCCTTCAAAATCAAATTATTTATGTGAGAGGCACTCAAGTTTCTGTCATGCTAACACATTGACCCCAGGAGATCTTATGAAAAACTTTCCATTATTTTACTAAAAGTCAACAAAAATCAAGCAGGACCAAAACATTTTACAGCTGATCGCTGTGAAAAAAGTTCAGCGACGATGACCCAAGTATAACAGCAGCAATGACAGTGTTCTTAATATGACAAAGGAAGTGTTTTGATTAATGCCATTAATGTTTATTTTTTAATCCGTGTATACCACTAGTCAACTAAATGAATATAAAATGGCAAAGATGAATGCATATTTATACATTGATTGAATAGATTTATAGCATTTTGAAAAAAAAAAAACGTTTTTATAATAAATCTTTGAAAATCAAGTTATGGATTTGAATTTTTTATGTTTTTATAACCTAAAGATGCTATGTGAAAGTTTGTAACAGAAATAGTGGTTTTCATCTTGTCACTTTCTTGGTATAGAAAACACGTTTTTACCGAAATTAGTCAAAATGAATTTATTGCGTTTTGGAACCAATCTCTTCATTTGTAGATGACCAAACGTCGTGACTGTACAGATACATCTCTATTGGGTACCTACAATTAAAAAATTCAATCATTCACACAAGTAGCATAACAGACAAGCGCTCTGCAATTTTTGCAAATAGAAGTGACATAAAAGAATATAACAGATTGAAGAAGTGTCCTTGTTATTTCACAAGCCGGATACGTATCACTTCAGCTAAGTGTTTATTTCAATTAAAACTGAAGTGTGATGACTTAATTTAGTGTTTTACAGCTGAAATTTCTTACAGTTAATCTATAATGTCTCTTATTCTATCACCTTTTTTTCTCTCTTCTTTGCCCTATTCTTTCTTTCACATTTGTCTTTTTTTGTACAGTCATCACACATGGATTTAACCAAGTAGTTATAAACACATGTGGGTGTTAAAATCAATCCACAGTTAAAACAGCAAGACCTTTGAGAGCGCTCTTAAATGTAACGTTTCCTAGTCAAGAGTGCCTCATCTTTTCACAGAAACTCACAATGGAACCTCGTCTTGTTTTATGCGCATCCTCTCGTCTCACTTCACGATCAGACCACTGTCTATACTGTAAATGAGAGGCAGCGAAAAGCACATCATCAGCAAGTTAGCAGATCAAAAAGTCTCAAGCCATTTTTCACTTTCACGTTAAAGCTGGGCAGAATCTGTCAGGAGTGACTAATATCATCGCTCTGGTTTGTGTGTGTAAAGAATCATCCGATAAAACCACTTTGTTGCAGCTGCCTACTTTCTAACAACTTAACAATCAATTTAATCTATAATTAAGCTACACTTAAATGTAAAAGCTGTTCATCTGGGTGAGCTTGGTGGTAAAGGGATAGTGCACAAAAAATACTAATTCTGTCAACATTTGTGACCCTTCCTGTGAAAACCAAGCTAAAGTCATTTTTTATGTTTTCAACATAAAAATCATCCTATATAATGTAAAGAACATTCTGTGAAAATATAACCTTGATATATTTAACACTGACAGAAAAAAGGTCACGTCAATAATATTATTAAAAATCGTATTATTATCAAATCTTTTCATAGGCAGGGTTAAATGTATTTATGTTCGTGTTGTTCAAAACCTATGGCTCTTTCTTTTGTGGATCACGACTGAAGATATTTTTGACGAAAAGTTAGCTGTGAAAGTCAGCTGTTTGGTAATCAGTGTTCTTTAAAATATCTTCTTTTGTGTTCTGCAGAAGAAAGAAAGTCATATGGATTTGAAATAATGTGATGGTGAGTCAATAGCTGCGTTTCCATTAAAGATGTAAGCAAAACTTTAGCTTTATTTTCTAAATGTCGACAAAAACCGATTGCAAAATGACAGCGTTCCCATTAACCATTGTTATGCTACTAAAACGTAGTTTATTTAGTTATTATTCATTCCAAAAAACATGATGACGGGTGTATTCGACTTCATACGATGCTGTGCAGACCAACATGTGTAGAACATCGAAATACAGTGAGAGCGATGCGAAAGCATACAGAGCAGTCGACTTCCGAATTTCTTTCATGGTATTTTGATGTCATACGCTTGTCGGTTATTGCGTCGTACACACCTCTTCTGTCTTGTCCTCCAACCAAACATACCGTGCCATATTTAACTCTTTGGCCGCCAGTTGCCAGCCAGCGCCAGCATTTTTCATGATTTTCACAAAAGTTTATTGCCTTCCAGGAAACTTTCTTCTTTAAATGTATAAGCATACAATATATCAAATTAAAAAGAACAGACCCTCTGCTTCAAAAAAAAAAAAAAAAAAAAACGTTTCATCCTACCTTTATTATTTATCACCTCTCAAATATGGGTAGTTTTCTTCAAAAACACCAAAGCTGATGTAATTAAATTTTTCTGAAGGACTTTTGATAGAGATCAGATTCTTACTTATTCATTTAGCTGATGCTTTTATCTAAAAAAAACTTACAATTGCTATATATGTCAGAGGTCGTGTGTCAAGTGTCTTGCTCAGGGACACAATGGTGTGTCACGGTGGATTCGAACCCGGGTCTCTCACACCAAAGGCGAGTGTCTTATCCACTGCGCTATCACCACCCCACCCAGCTTCAAAGCGATCCTCAAAACTTACACGGACATGCAGCTGCTTGCCGTAGGGCGATACTTCCGGGTTTTATAAGTTAAAAATAGCGGTATTGCGGAAAGCCGGAAATACTCATTATTGGCAGGGCAGCGTTGTCTTTTAATTCTATTCATTTCTCTTAACTTGTCAATGGCGGCGAAAGAGTTAAAGACGGTTCATGTGAGTTTATGCACGGCAGATGACCTGTATATGCAAAATAGGTTTTTATTGCATTTTATTGATATATTCCTTTTTCGAATTGCCTAAAAAAAACACCTCACTCGAGCATACAAACTTTTTTACGATATATGGGAGTTTATGCGAAATTACAGTGTTTCAATTTAAAGGGTAATGGAAACGCAGCTAGTGAAAAAAATTTACATTTTTAGGTGAACTATCCCTTTAACTCTTTCCCTGCCGTTTATGAGCTATCTAATTAAAAGAAAATGCGTCCCTGCCAATGGCGAGTTTTTACTGTAATCTATTTTTCTGCTATTATCCACTAGGTGGTGCTCTTACCCAGCTTATAAAACATGGAATCATCCACTGATCAAAAAACAGTAAAAACTCTGTGTATGTTTTGATCATCACTTCGAAATCTGATCTCTATCAAAACTTATTCACAAAAATGCAATTATTTAAGCTTTTTGCTTAAAATTTGGTATTTTCTAAGAATCCTCCCCATATTTGAAAGGTAATAAAAAAGAACAAATAGAGATAGGATTTTGTTTGTTTGTTAAAAGAGCGCCTATTTCTTTGCTAAAAACAATGTTATTTTGTGTATTTGGTATAATACAATATGTTCACATGGTTTATGATAAAAAACACATTATTTTACTCTCTTTCTAAAACGCACGGATTTGAAAAGGTCTGTGTCCCTGATTGGCCAGCTAATCTATATGTTGCGATTGGTCTGAATACCTCTGATGTCAGCAGGAAATGTGATGCTCCTTACCATGTTTGAAAGATTCGCTCACAATGCAATACTTATAGGCTGTGAGTCGAAGCGGGAGGAATTATGATAATGTCGGTCTTTACTACATCACCAATCCCAAGAACTAAACTGTTGCCTACAATCCGTGTGTTTGTTGTAGTCCAAGAAAAGAGATTTACGTTGGAGACGATAACCCATGTCATTGTTTACTTTGGGGTTTGTACCTTTTGCATGTTGTTAACATGTACTAACACACACTTACACACCAAACGAAATGTAAAAACATGAATCGGACAATAGGTGCTCTTTAAAAGCAGAGGGTCTGTTCTTTCATTTGATATATTGTATGTTAATATATTGAAAAACATTTTCTGGAAGGCATTACACTTTTGTGAAAATCAAAAAAAAAAAAAAAAAACGCTGGTAGGGAAAGAGTTGCCTAGACAGGGGTTAAATTTAGTTCCAAGTTAAAATGCATGTTTGAATTGTCTCAACAGAAAACAGCTTGCACTGACATATCTTAAAATACATCAGTGCCACTGTTTGTAAAAACAACTGAAATGTCCTAATATAACTAAGCTCTAGTCCTGGATAAATCTAAACCCTGTCTGGGACACCGGCCCTAAGTGTCGTTTTCAATGTTCTTGTAACAGGGTCATCCATTTTTAGGTTAAAGCACCTACAGCACCTCATTTTTTTTACGCCACAATCACACAAAAACTGTAACTTTGCTATGACACAATGCATGCTAACCTGTAAACACAGACAATCATTCCAAACCCAGAGTTTTTAATAAACAATCCCAGGGTTTAAACTGGCCACTTACAGTAGATTTTCTACTTATTTAACTAAATATATAAATCATTGTTGACATTTCTCACTAATTTGACTCAATGTAAGAATCTCATGATGGAGCCTGTTGTTCGATTGCGACAAATATGCAGTATAAATCATTTGGTTGAAGATAAATATGAAAATACATTGAATCGGCTGTAATTCTTAAACAAATAGGTGGAGTGAAGCCTGTCTGACTGAGGTTGCGCATCGGGCGGTACGATCAGTGCCCAGCACGAGAAGAAATGAACGCGGAGGGAAGCTGATGACCTTCCGACGCCGAGGACATAATGACCTTTTTAATGAGTTTGCCACCACTGAGAAAATGGCACAAAACTCCTGATCTCACCCTTTCCGGGAAAGTGGTTGTTGCAGAAAACACAGAAAAGAAAAGTGGAAAACGGCAAAAGCGCGCAAGTGAAAACATCTGTCAGGAGATTTAATTGGGTTCATTAGACAACACAGCTAGAGTTTCCAATTACAGGCCTAGATAATTAATTGCACTTGAAATTAAATATATTTCCTCATCAGCTTTTAATTAAACGTGACCCCTTGTTGTTGATTGAAATCCCAGATTCTCAGGGTGATCTAAGCTTCCCAGCGTGTTTACCTGAGGTGCACGGGGAGATGAGCTTGATTTTAAAAGGGGGTTGGGGTGTCTGTAATTACATGAAGTGATTAAGATCTATCGGCTTTGTGGCCTTTGCTGTTCTGATAACAAGGTCAGACTTAAACTTGCCCACCGGCTACCACATAACTTCAAGCAAAGGGTTTATCGACTAGTATTTAAAAACTTAATCTAGACAACGCAAGCTCTGTTTCAAAAGTGATTTGGTAAACTCTAAATAGATAGCAAACCTTGTGTGCCACACAGATAGCCCTGTAGCTTAGCTGGTAGAGAATTGTGATAGCAGAAGAAAGCTTAAGGGTTCGAATACCAGCTAACACTGTAAGTTGCATTGGATAGAAGCATCAAATCAATAAAGATGTAAATAGCACTCTGGGAGCTCCGACTTGGGGTTAACACTCTAATCGAACCGAAATATAAATACACAGCATGCAAAAAATGTCAATTTAATTTAAAAAAATAACTGTTTTTACATGCTTTCAATAGTGAATAAAATATATTTGCAGCATTTCATTTTCCATCTTTTCTCCGTACTCATCCATCATCTTTATTTTTTCAATGAGCTTATTGCAGTGCATTCTGGGATTGGCTTTTCGCATATCAATTTTCAACCTTGTGCAAATGTCAATGCAAATAAATATTTACCTTTCTTCGATAAAATATCATTTGATTTTACATTCTAATGAATTTACATTCGAGGTAGTCATTCAAATCCATTTAAAGCTGTCCAATATAAAATCTTGGGACAATGCTGTTATTTTTTATCTACGTTTGCAGGCATGGACTAATACTTATTCGAAACTGACACACTCTCATCTTCTTACACTGGATTTTCATGGGATTATTTGAAATGCATAGCAGAATTACCAGCAGACACCTTGTAACATTGTGTCTATCAAAGCAGGCTTCAGGTATGCTCATAGGAATTGCCTATTCAACACAGTGCAAAACTACTAACTAGAGATGCACCGAATCCAGATTTTTGGGTTCGGCTGAATCCGAAACCGAATACAGAATCCTACACGCATCCTTATTCCATTAACACAGTAAAACCCATTAATGAAGTAAACAACGTCCACAGCAGTGTATTTTTCATTTTATTTAATTTTAACTGTAAAAAAAAGGATAGGCAACATTATGCCAGGATGACAAGTGGGAAAAACTATTTTGACAATTACCATAAGCCTATGCATAATGAAAGCTATGCGGTGCGACACGCACACGTCCGCGAAATGTGAACCACCCCTAAGGCTCACCGAAAGAAAAAGCTTATCTCCACGTTAGCACCCGATGTGTGTAATCAAGGGCCGTGTGACGTCGACCAGCGTAGCGCAAGCCTAGGGTTCGGTTCGGTGGAAAAAAAATCTAGGATTCGGCCGAATCTGAACCATGTCAAAAAGCCCAGTATTCGGCCGAATACGAATCCTGGATTCGGTGCATCCCTACTACTAACACTGATGCTTTTTCAACACATAGTGGATAGATAACCATTTTAGTAGCCTTAGTAGCCCAATAAAATACAAAAAGTTAACCATGCAGAAAAATCAAATCAAGACAATCACTGCGTCAAAAACCGTCTACCTCCATATTATAAAGTATGTGAAAAACAGTAGGTGAGTAGTATGTCCGGATTCATAGTATTAGAAAAACAGTAGGAGAAAAGTACCCGAATGACCTACTACTTCCGGCAAGATCCTGAAGTGTTTATTCAATGGACACTTTACTATCCTGTGAGCCCCAGGGAGAGGAGTTATCCAATGAAGAAGGAGAAGGAGAGGCGTTGTTTTATTATATAAAAATGTCCAAAAGCACGGCTCTATATATGCAAATACATATATTAAACAGCTGTCCCCTTTGGGTAAATTGTGCTTGCTTAACGCTATTCCAGTCCATGACTAACTTGTTGCTATGACGACATATGTAACGTGATGTATCATCTTGGTGAATGTAGTACGTCCGAATTCAAAAATACTAAACATATTGATACTATATGGTGCCTACTGTTACAGTATGAAGTTTCAGACTTAGTCCTCACTTTGTTTGTCTTTTATTATTAATATGCTTCCCCAAAATAAATATAGTTTTGGGACACTAGGTGACATGAAATTGTCGTATTAAACTCTCGGTAACACTTTACTTGAAGGGGTGTTCATAAGACTGCCAAGACACCTTATAATCCATAACCATGACATGACACATGCAGAGATGTTATGCAGTGTATGACAATTGTCATTAAGTGTCATTCATTCAGTAATGTTATTTTTAATGCAAAGATGATATTATTTGAGATGTCTTTGTTATGACAACTTGACATTAACCAATACATCATAACTTGTCATGACAACTTGACATTACCAAGAAAACATAACTAACCATTTTTTTTTTACCAGTGATACAAATTGAATTTGTCATTAAAATGTCATTAAGTGTTAATACTCTGTCATATAGTTTTATAACAGCATCATAAATATTTTTCTTGACCTCAACTACAGTCGTACGAATTGAATTTGTCATTAAAATGTCATTAAGTGTTAATACTCTGTCGTATAGTTTTATAACAGCATCATAAATATTTTTCTTGACCTCAACTACAGTCGTACAAATTGAATTTGTCATTAAAATGTCATTAAGTGTTAATACTCTGTCATATAGTTTTATAACAGCATCATAAATATTTTTCTTGACCTCAACTACAGTCGTACGAATTGAATTTGTCATTAAAATGTCATTAAGTGTTAATACTCTGTCGTATAGTTTTATAACAGCATCATAAATATTTTTCTTGACCTCAACTACAGTCGTACGAATTGAATTTGTCATTAAAATGTCATTAAGTGTTAATACTCTGTCGTATAGTTTTATAACAGCATCATAAATATTTTTCTTGACCTCAACTACAGTCGTACGAATTGAATTTGTCATTAAAATGTCATTAAGTGTTAATACTCTGTCATATAGTTTTATAACAGCATCATAAATATTTTTCTTGACCTCAACTACAGTCGTACGAATTGAATTTGTCATTAAAATGTCATTAAGTGTTAATACTCTGTCGTATAGTTTTATAACAGCATCATAAATATTTTTCTTGACCTCAACTACAGTCGTACGAATTGAATTTGTCATTAAAATGTCATTAAGTGTTAATACTCTGTCATATAGTTTTATAACAGCATCATAAATATTTTTCTTGACCTCAACTACAGTCGTACGAATTGAATTTGTCATTAAAATGTCATTAAGTGTTAATACTCTGTCATATAGTTTTATAACAGCATCATAAATATTTTTCTTGACCTCAACTACAGTCGTACGAATTGAATTTGTCATTAAAATGTCATTAAGTGTTAATACTCTGTCAATTAGTTTTATAACAGCATCATAAATATTTTTCTTGACCTCAACTACAGTCGTAGGAATTGAATTTGTCATTAAAATGTCATTAAGTGTTAATACTCTGTCGTATAGTTTTATAACAGCATCATAAATATTTTTCTTGACCTCAACTACAGTCGTACGAATTGAATTTGTCATTAAAATGTAATTAAGTGTTAATACTCTGTCAATTAGTTTTATAACAGCATCATAAATATTTTTCTTGACCTCAACTACAGTCGTACGAATTGAATTTGTCATTAAAATGTAATTAAGTGTTAATACTCTGTCATATAGTTTTATAACAGCATCATAAATATTTTTCTTGACCTCAACTACAGTCGTACGAATTGAATTTGTCATTAAAATGTCATTAAGTGTTAATACTCTGTCGTATAGTTTTATAACAGCATCATAAATATTTTTCTTGACCTCAACTACAGTCGTACAAATTGAATTTGTCATTAAAATGTCATTAAGTGTTAATACTCTGTCATATAGTTTTATAACAGCATCATAAATATTTTTCTTGACCTCAACTACAGTCGTACAAATTGAATTTGTCATTAAAATGTCATTAAGTGTTAATACTCTGTCATATAGTTTTATAACAGCATCATAAATATTTTTCTTGACCTCAACTACAGTCGTACGAATTGAATTTGTCATTAAAATGTCATTAAGTGTTAATACTCTGTCGTATAGTTTTATAACAGCATCATAAATATTTTTCTTGACCTCAACTACAGTCGTACGAATTGAATTTGTCATTAAAATGTCATTAAGTGTTAATACTCTGTCATATAGTTTTATAACAGCATCATAAATATTTTTCTTGACCTCAACTACAGTCGTACGAATTGAATTTGTCATTAACTTCTTCCACCCTGAAGCTATTTTGGGGATTTTCGCCTGGATTTGGCCTACCCAATTTCAAAAGCTTCCCATACCCACATGCAGAGGTTTACATACAAAAGTTTGGTATCATTTTACAGGAAACCTTTTGAAATTACATAAAACACTGTTGAAAGTGCTAAACATGGTTGTATGTGATGTCAGGCCTCTAATAAACACAAAAATAAATAGGCGCTTTTTATGTTTTTTTTCTAAAGTTTTTATTTGAAAGTATATAACTCTGGTTCTGGGTATCTCAGGTCCCTGCAGACAGTTTTGTTTGGTTCCAGCAATTGTCAGCTTACAGAGGAAAAAGGAATTTTTTCTCTATCATAATATATGCAAAAGTTATTTTACTCCAACTGATGGGAGGAATAATACGCTTATGGTGTACAATTTCTGCCAAAAAACATTTGAAGTGCTACCATAACCACATACAGTGGAATAAATGCAATTTCTTTATATCATTTTAAAGAAAACCCTTTGAAGTTACATAAAAAGCTGCTGTTTGTGACAAATATTGTTATTTATGTTGTTTTTCATATGATAAAACACCAAATTTTCCTTTTTATGTTGTAAATACTGTCTTTGATAGTGTATAACTCTGGTTCTGTGTGCTCTAGCAGACTGCAGACAGTTCTGGTTGTTACCAGCAGCAGACTGTAAACACCCAAAAAAAGAATGAACTCTTTAGCATGTCGCATTCAAAATATATTCTTATTTTACTGAAGGGTGCGGAAATACATTTTTCATAAAAATATTAATTTTTTGTTTTGCACATATAATAAAAAGCTAGGGATTAATTATGCAAACAACCAAAGAAAATGCTGTGAATGGACTCATTGTTTAGAGTAGGACCTAAGATAAAAGATGGTGTATCATTTGTGGCTATATGTGCTATCTGAGGCAGTTCACACTCAAGTTTCCCATATGTTTACAAAAGACCATTTTTTACCTTATTATTCATTCGATGATTGTTGGATATGTGTTGAAATTAGAACAAAAATAACGCTGTAGCCTTATTCCTGAGAGTGAGAGCTTTCATTTGATATAAGACTTGCCCATGTTTGTCATTTTTGAAAAATATGAAATATGTGAATATTATATGATATCAAAAAATATTGGGGGGGTGATAGTGTAAATTAAGTGTAAATAACTTTCTTACAGTAAAAGATATGTCAAAGTGATGCATATCTGCAGAAAGTAGAGACTCTAAGCTTTCAAACAGTATCTCATATGTGTTACTGGGGTCCATGACGGAGCATTAAAGATTAAAAGAATCTTTTATATTAAGTCAAAATACGAAATTTTGGACCCGGGACAGGGTCCTCAGGGTTGAAGAGGTTAAAATGTCATTAAGTGTTAATACTCTGTCGTATAGTTTTATAACAGCATCATAAATATTTTTCTTGACCTCAACTACAGTCGTACAAATTGAATTTGTCATTAAAATGTCATTAAGTGTTAATACTCTGTCATATAGTTTTATAACAGCATCATAAATATTTTTCTTGACCTCAACTACAGTCGTACGAATTGAATTTGTCATTAAAATGTCATTAAGTGTTAATACTCTGTCATATAGTTTTATAACAGCATCATAAATATTTTTCTTGACCTCAACTACAGTCGTACGAATTGAATTTGTCATTAAAATGTCATTAAGTGTTAATACTCTGTCATATAGTTTTATAACAGCATCATAAATATTTTTCTTGACCTCAACTACAGTCGTACGAATTGAATTTGTCATTAAAATGTCATTAAGTGTTAATACTCTGTCATATAGTTTTATAACAGCATCATAAATATTTTTCTTGACCTCAACTACAGTCGTACGAATTGAATTTGTCATTAAAATGTCATTAAGTGTTAATACTCTGTCGTATAGTTTTATAACAGCATCATAAATATTTTTCTTGACCTCAACTACAGTCGTACGAATTGAATTTGTCATTAAAATGTCATTAAGTGTTAATACTCTGTCATATAGTTTTATAACAGCATCATAAATATTTTTCTTGACCTCAACTACAGTCGTACGAATTGAATTTGTCATTAAAATGTCATTAAGTGTTAATACTCTGTCATATAGTTTTATAACAGCATCATAAATATTTTTCTTGACCTCAACTACAGTCGTACGAATTGAATTTGTCATTAAAATGTCATTAAGTGTTAATACTCTGTCAATTAGTTTTATAACAGCATCATAAATATTTTTCTTGACCTCAACTACAGTCGTAGGAATTGAATTTGTCATTAAAATGTCATTAAGTGTTAATACTCTGTCGTATAGTTTTATAACAGCATCATAAATATTTTTCTTGACCTCAACTACAGTCGTACGAATTGAATTTGTCATTAAAATGTAATTAAGTGTTAATACTCTGTCAATTAGTTTTATAACAGCATCATAAATATTTTTCTTGACCTCAACTACAGTCGTACGAATTGAATTTGTCATTAAAATGTAATTAAGTGTTAATACTCTGTCATATAGTTTTATAACAGCATCATAAATATTTTTCTTGACCTCAACTACAGTCGTACGAATTGAATTTGTCATTAAAATGTCATAAAGTGTTAATACTCTGTCGTATAGTTTTATAACAGCGTTGTGAATATTTTTCTTGACCTCAACTACAGTGGTACAAATAATTTTTTTTTTCATTAAAATGTCATTAAGTGTTAATACTCTGTCATAGAGTTTTATAACAGCGTCCTAGATATTCTTTAGTTCATATTTTTTTTACATTTCCTCCAGGTGTTAGAGAAATAAAAACAATCATCCAATAATAATAATTAAAATTAATAAAATTATATTTTTATATTTAAATGAAAACAGTACAATAATGGGTTAAGCCATGTAGCGCTGGGTCCATATTGCTGCAAAAACAGTTAATTACATTAAATTAATTAATTAAATTGATTTAATGTTTTGTTCGTTTTTTACTTTTATGTCAGAAAAAGTCAGAACCCTCTGTGTGAGGAATAACAAGTTCTGTTTTTTTATGAATTGTGCACATACATAAAGTTAAGTGTAATATTTTGATGTGTCTGTTGCATTTTGTTAAAATATTTAAAATTATTTGACAGTATTAACACTTTTTTAATCGTTCAATTTGTACCACTGTAGTTGAGGTCAAGAAAAATATTCATGATGCTGTTATAAAATTATTTGATAGAGTATTAACACTTAATGAAATTTAAATGACAGTTTAATGTAATGTTAACCCATAAAGCTAGGTAGTTTCTTAAGTTTAATAATTATTCTGCTATGTCATGTTTATGACAGATTAATTATAATGTATTGGTTTATGTCAAGTTGTCATAACAAAGATAATGAAGGTGTCATGTCAGTCTTATGAACACCCCTTCAAGTAAAGTGTTACAAAACTCTCTCTGCTTGCTCAACGCACAAAAAATAAGTTTTCGATATCCAAATAAAAACAAAAAAGATGGAATAACAAGACGACACACCATTTAATCCTAACATTACATTATTCAAGATTTTAATATGAGATTGTAATATCATACCATGACTGTATATGGATAAAGTCATGCCTCACTTACAATTCACGTTTCTCATAGAAAAAGAAAATATTAACTTACCAATAAAGTAGGCCAACAGGAACACCAGCGTGACAGAGATGAGAATGGCACTGAGGGCAGCACATTTCCAGTTGCAATGCTTGTAGGGTTTCTTCAGGGTGAAGGCGGGCCGCGAAAATGTGCTTCGTGGCAGGGGACGGGGTGGGGGCGAGTACACCGTGCTGGACGTCAAGGGGTAGCCGGGTGACGTAGTGCAGTATAAGGGCGAAGTCCCACCAGGCTTGAATAGAAAGTGTCTGGAGAGACGCAGAAAACGTTATTGCTTACGTTCAGAAAACATTGGTCGGACAGTACGTGTGTGTGTTTTGTAATCATGTTAACCAGTGTCTGTAGACTGTAAAGAGTCGTGTCCCCCGCACCGATCGGTACTGCTGTCGCTAAGCACTTTTCTGAGCAGTTGCCATAGTCACCTCTGAGCGCCGCCTGCCAGCAGGACGCACTGTGCCCCCGAGGGCTGCGTTATATCGAAATTTTGAATCAATATCAGATTTAATTTACAGCACGAGTAACCACGGTGCTTTCTTGTTAATACAAGCCATCGTGGTGACTTCTAATTCACCTTAAGGGCGCGTGTCAGGATATTGCAAGATGTACATTATAAGGACAGCTTAGTTGTACTACGAGGACAGTTCCCGTGAATTAAAAAGTGCGGTACCAACCAAATGAGGGGGCACTCAGAAACGCTACCCCAACAAAGTAAAGAAAACTTAACACATTTTAAAAAATCTAAAGCCAAGCACACACTAAATTGTGGAAGATTGTCACCCTTTCATGTTTAAGCCAATTAACGGGAGAAAAAAGTCCACTATTAATGCATTTATAGTTGTGCAAGAATAGAATTTGGTGATTGAACTGTGAATGCGATAGGTGACACGTCTCCATCCAATGTGTGCTTGGCCCTTTCAAACAGTTACTGAGCTAATAAGTCACATTAGGTGTTAGTATTAACAATCATCATCAATAAATGTGCAACTCGTACAGAAACAGGTTAGCTTTGGTTACATGAAGTTAGGTACGTATACTATGGTATGAAATGAAAATTGAGTGTGCACAGGTACCACGATGCAGCATGGCAAAGCAGATTCCGCCGCGGTCAGATCATGCAACATACCCATCGGTGTAAGCGCCGTCACGGCGAGCTGTGGCCAGTGTGTCCATCTCTATAAAGTTGTCCTGTAAAGTCTCTAGGAATGTCTGCTTTGCTATGTTTCTACACACAGGTGGAGAGATGGACAAATGGAAAGTGAGACGTGCAAGAGGAAGACACAGATGTGCAACAGAAAAATGCGACTGGTGAGTTTGCGTCAACGGCCGACGAGGACAAACAGAGAGACCCTTATGGAACTAAAGTGTGCGGTTTTCGGCCCAGTGAAACCTCCCCCCTCGGTCCCAGGAGCGTTCTCGCTCTTGTACCGCACATGTACCTTGTGTTGTACGACCCATGCCTCTCTCTGCAAGCGTCCTGTTCTTCTCTGATAAACATTAGAGTATTCTGGCTCCTTTATGATTGTGGTTAGAAGAAAACAAGGCATTACTTTTCCATTCACGCTCTTTGTGTTTCGGGGGCTGACACAACACTTTTCGGAAGAATCACACATTATACAGACAGATTTCCCGTGAGGTTATGCTAAATATGGCTTTAAAGAAAAGTTGGCTCTGAAGTGACAATTCTGTTATCATTTACTCATCCCAGTGTTGTTCCAAACGCATATAACTTGTGTTATGCTGTGAAAAGGAAACTGAAAGATGTTTTTAAAGAACTGTAATGGCTGTTTTCATGCAATTAAAATGAACGGGGATGTAAAAGCATCATAAAAGTGAACTACTATACAGTACAAATCTTCTAAAAACGTGATAGCTTTGGGTAAGGAACAAAAACGCTTAGGTTACTCACGTAACCCCGGTTCCCTGAAATAACGGGAACGAAGCATTGCGTCAGTTAGCTGACGCTATGGGGGAAACTCCTGTTTACTCCGTGACTGAAGCCTATTGGTTAACGTCTGTACAAAGTACAGACCAATGACGTTTGAACCCGCGCGCGGGAGGAACGCGTCCCTATATAAGCGCGGTTCAATCGTCAGGAGCTCATTATTATTCGACTGAAGCGCGCAGCCGAATAACACTCGCTGCGTAGACGTTTGTAGCACGGCAAGAGACGCAATGCTTCGTTCCCGTTATTTCAGGGAACCGGGGTTACGTGAGTAACCTAAGCGTTCCCTTTCAATACGATTCACTTCGCATTGCGTCAGTTAGCTGACGCTATGGGGGAACGTAATCCCATCACGCCGTGCATACACAACGTACTGAAGTGCCTTACCGGAGAGACACTGCGTGTGGCCCTATACCCGGCATATTCACAGCTTTAAAAGCAAATGTGTAAGCACCATATAAATTGTTGACGCGCACACGGTGGGGTTTTAAACGCACCGGGGGCACATAACATAGCACAAGACGGCGAGGTACGCGCCGCGGCTGTGCGAGATAAGTAAATTCAGAGTCACGTTGGTGAGCTCGCTGAGCGCACCGTGGTGTACACATAAAACGCATGAGCGTGCATGATTGAGCCGAGAGAACCTGCGCTCGTAGGGCAGGGACGTCTAAGCTGTACAATCTGACAACGTAGACGGCGAAGACCAGCCGGCCGCGTAGCAGATATTAAATATAGATATAGATACCCCTGTAGACCAAGTTCATGAAGAAGCCAAACTCGCACAGAGTGGGCTCTATATAGGACATAGCTCATAGAGGGGCGTGAGCCAGTGCGATGGTTTCAACGATCCATCTAAATAACCACTGTTAGCAACAGACATACGTAGTGAGTGATCTGCGAAGCTCACGAACGGCCGATCTGACTATAATATGCGGCAGAACGGTTCGTAGCGTGGGATTATACAGATACCACAATAGTGTGAACCCCGGTGCACCCTCGAGCGCATCGGGATGCATATAGGTAGTATTATAGTGCACAGATCGGTGAGCTTTCCAAGCGCGCCGTAAATGTGTATTGACTATAAATTGCACGGGCACAGGTGAACACTTGAATACATTTTGAATGCATATAGATGAATCAGAGTGTTATAATGCACAGGCCGGCAAGATTCTCGAGCGCGCCGTCATGTGTTCTGATAATAAATTGTGCGCACACGGGTGAACTCTTCAGTGCACCGTGAATGCGTATAGATAAATCAGTGCACACAACGCGCCGTGAATGTGTACAGATATGATTGATGGACGTAACGGTGGGCACCCAACGCACCGTGAACGTACACAGATGAACAACAATGTATGTGTCACAAAGCATAACACAGCTGTGTATACAGGTGAGCTTTCCCAAGCGCATCTTATTGTATACCAAAATGTTATAGCGTGTACATGTGAGCTTCTCTAAGCGCACGGTGGACGCATATAATTAAAACCCATATCGTGCATACAGGTGAGCTAATGGGCGCACCTTTAATGCAACAAACCTCAGTAGTGCGCGAAGCAGGGATGTCGAAGCTGTAAACTGACAACGTGGACGGCGGGGACCAGCCGGCCGTGTCACAATTGTCAAATGAGAAACCTCTAAGACCATGCCCATGCTCTAAGACAAGTGAGCATAATTGTCACGGGAGGTGATAACGTCAACGATCCATAAATAGCCTGTATTGACAGGTGCTCTAGTGAGTGATCTGTGACGCAGATAAACAGCTGATCGTCTGATGTACGTCAGACGTATGTGTCATACAGGACCTTGGACAGTTCCAGAGCGCTGTGCCTCGGGCACCGTCCGCATCTGAGAAATGACAGGCTTATGAATAAAGTGAATGGCCAGCCGTAAAAGCATGGTTCGCTGTTACCGCCGCCGTCCGCATCTGAGAGATGACAGGCTTGTGAATTAAATGAATGGTCGGTCGTAAAAGCGTGGTTCGCTGTTATCACGGCCACATAGATATTGGTAGGGGAGAGAGCCGCCGTGCCTCTGTAGTGAGGAGAAAAGTGTTCCACCGGCGATTCGCGGGGGGTTTTGACTTTCAAATGTCACTAGACAGAATGGATCAGACTTTGCATAAGGACGCCGTGAAAGGGGTCCTAGCAGCTTGTGTCAATGTGTCATAAGGCACGTAATGTAGGTCGTGTCCCACGGATGCCATCTCCGCACGCCCATCGTAATGGGTTAATATTGGTAGTTTAAGCATGAGATGCGTATCACTCTGATTGAACATAGCTTATAAAGCGATGCAATGAGTTTATAAAGGAGATGACTCGTCAGCTTGTTCAGGGGGCGAGATCTCAGTCTGGTTCGGTAAATAATGAAACCACCGTAGATTGCCCGACCGCATTATCACAATAACACGGTCGAGAGTGCTGCAGTGCTAAATCATCCTCATAATGTACCGTATTCACAGTACAAGGTGATTTATATGAGACAAACGGCATTCCACGCGCCGAAGGCTGATTGCCGTCGTAAAGCGTGTTCAACCCACAGCAAATGCTGGGCTAGCTCGTAATGACAGCACTTCATGCAGCCGTGTGTAACTTAAGCAAGCTTCCCGGCCGTCAGCTCGGGGCGGGACCTTTGCTTAGTCAAACTGAAGTGGACTTATGAACAGAATGCCACGATATTCAGCTTTCTGAGGCTCGTTAGAGGGGTACGTGTGCCCGTCTTAAACGAGATGCCGCGCGCGTCTGACTGTGCGCGCGCTTTAAGCTTTGAAACTTATTGTGGCGGGTAGCAAGCTCACTTGAGGTTGATATTACCCTTAATATCTCCGAGTATTGGAGCGGAGGTGTGAGCGTCTTCGGATCCGCTAATATAAATCAGCTATATGGCCGAAAAACGTCATAAACCGCTTGGCTGTAAGCCTTTGAGTGGCCGTCCGGAGAGGGCGCGATTCAAACGCTTGGAGCCATGCAAAAGTCTGAGGCTGTCCTTCCTCTAGGAAGAGAGAATAACAGCCGTAAGACCGTGCTCGTTTGCGCCATCAGCATCGTAGCGGAGAAACTGAGGTGGGCTGCGAGCGAATTTGGCAGAAAGGTGTTAGAGACACCGTACAGTCGTGGGGTGTCAATACACAGTATATGGCCAAACCGGGGTTTTTTCGGCTAGCGTCGATAGAATTATGGACAGCGGGCCGTGTGTGCGTATTACTGATTGCTTGTCAGTAAGGCGATAAAGTGTTTAGAGACACCGTACAACCGTGGGTGTCAAAACACAGTATAGTAAGCACGGAAATTACTCTTTTTAGAGGAATTAAATACCGTTCGCCACTATAGTGAGGTCGCATAGCCGACAGTATTACACAGTATGTTTGGATAAACAGCACACAGAAAACATTTCAGGGCAGTCCAGCCGAGGCGCGACATAACCCCTTTTCTCCCAGACAGTTTCGTTCTCTGTTGATGCAGCTGTGCTGCGGAGACCAGAGCTCAGCCGTTCAGGTGCACAAGCCTCAGTAGTGACGGTGACCGAACGGCTCACGGAGCAGGGTAGTATGTCTAGGTGGTTTAATGTCAGACTGAACCCATCGCAGAGAGGAAGTCTGCCGTGAGGCCCGCGGTTTTGCCGTTTATTAAAAGGGCAGAAAAACCGGGTATATATATAAGAATGTACCAATATTCAGCGCACTGATATAGGACGGGACTGAATAAAGGGAGGTATTCGGGCCTCAGTATATTATAAACAAATTCGTTCTGCCTCTGATTCCGTCTAAACCAGAGAGAAATTACCAGGCAGACAAAGAATGAGCTATCTGAAGTGAGATCGGCTCAGGCCAGTAAAGCTCTATAATAAGTGTTTTAGCGCTCCAATAGAGGCGTGTCCGCCTTATCGAGCAGACGAATGAGATCGTGCCGCTCCAGGAGGGGAGGGGCATGAAGCTCTCTTATAATGAGTGTTCTTGGTGCTCCAATAGCGGCGAATCGGCCCTATCGAGCAGACGAATGAGATCGCGCCGCTCCAGGAGGGGAGGGGCATGAAGCTCTGTAATCGTTGAACACTGGACAGCTGCATTTAGAGGCAGCGAGCCGTAATACCGCGTGCTAGCTAAGCCGTTAAGAGACCTCACCACTGTGGGGAAAGGAGCGAGGGACTCCGCGAGCGTGGAGCACGAGTGGCTGTGCTATGACAGAGACAGGGGCAGACCGCCCGTGTTTGCTTGTCGTATGCATCTATCCAGGTCTACGGTTCCCCGCTTGTTCATCTCAACAAGAGAGGAACGGCAGAGGGGAGCAGCAACACAGACAGAACAGCCATGCGTCGTGACGGTATCACCCGATGCACTCGGGGGATTAATATATGTGCCAGAGATCTCGCCACTGAATGTAAGAGGAGCGAAGGGACTCTGTAAGCATGAACGGTTGCGGTGTGACAGAACACAGGGGGGGTTAGTCCGTGTGTGCTTGTCTATGCATCCATCTAGTCTCATGGCTCGCCGTGTGTTCATCCCGGCGAGAGAGGAACAGCAGGGGGAGCACGAAACATGGATAAGACAACCAAAGCATAAGCGCGGTCCCGGCGTGGGAGGTGCCAGACCGGTAACGCGCTCGGAGGAAATTCATAGCAGAGAGGCTCACCGAGCCGCTGTGCTGGACGCTATTACAACAGCGCCTGCTCTTTTAGCTTATAGCTTTATATTAAAAATATTGATCTTACCGGGCGGCCGCAGGGGAGACCTCGTCAGGCGTGTGTCCACTGCACAGGGCTCGTACCACGGCAAGCGAAGGCTATCTTCGGTTCTCGGCCGGAAAGCGGCAGGGGAAGACGCTAGACCTGGACTCTGCTATCTTCGGTTCTCAGCCGGAAAACGGCAGGGGAAGACGCTAGGCCTGGACTCCGCTGCAGGGCTTTTGTCAACGGCGAGGTAAGGCTTCTTCTTTTCTTCGGAGCAGCGAGAGGTTCGCGCTGAAGGAGAAAAATAATGAGCTCCTGACGATTGAACCGCGCTTATATAGGGACGCGTTCCTCCCGCGCGCGGGTTCAAACGTCATTGGTCTGTACTTTGTACAGACGTTAACCAATAGGCTTCAGTCACGGAGTAAACAGGAGTTTCCCCCATAGCGTCAGCTAACTGACGCAATGCGAAGTGAACCGTATTGAAAGGGAACTGAGTTGTTATTCCCTGAAAATCTCTCTGGTACATTTGTGACATTCATGTGGATAAGGAACAATGTTTGATTTGTCAACAAATAAATTTGTTTTTAATCTGCATCTGGCAGAAAAAATAATTTTCCAGGCTGTTACTGGGGCGGTAAGTAACCTTTAAAAAGGTCCTAAAATGTAACATACATTTGGCACCAATATGAACCTTTGTGGTACTAATATGCACTCTATGGTACCAATATGTACATCTGAGGTGAGGGGTGCGCAGGCACAAACTAAAGCGGGGTTAATTGTAACACGGGCCGTTTACATTGCTGCACAAGGTTGAGCAATTTGTTTTTCTGGTATTGTATACAGGCTGCCAAAAGACTGTCTCACGCAAATTTATGTAAATGTATAATGTTTTTCCAGAGAGTCATTGATGAACGAGTGTTTTGGGGGCATGTAAGTCAATTTTTTCATTATACATTTTTTTTGGTTCCTAAGTTGGGTGTATAAGATACCAAACCCAATGCTATGTCATATTAATCACATCTGCAGCTCTTACCAACATTTTTGGTAGGCGTGAAAATTTTTGACCCAGTGGGGTTAATTGTAACGCTGTGTTACAACTAACCCCTCAGCAGTTACGATACCGCTAACATTAGCAGAATTCTTGTTGTTGTTTTAAATAGGCTACACAGGAATGATTGCTGGTTGCCAACAAAATAAATGTGCCTGTCCTTTCAAAAATTGTTTTTCAAATTGTATTTTTGTTCATATCTTTAATATTGATTTAATAAGGTCACGTCAAAGATTAAAATCATAAGGAAATTAATGGATAAAATCAGAATTTGATTTTTATCATCTCATAATTTGATTTTGAGACTTTAGTATGTTTTTAAAGACCACATATAAAAATGTTTTTTTTTTTTTTGTCATAACTGTGCTGCTTTTTCCTCACACATTTCGACATTTGTATCATTTATAATTGAACTATTGTTAGAAAAGGGCTGGATAAATGAATACAGTGTGGATAGCTGTCTATTATAGACAGATATATAAACAATATCCACTTCAAGTACATAGACAAAATAATATTGAAATATTTGCCTGCAAACTTAATTTTTAGCAAGTGTTACAACTAACCCCCTGCCTGTTACAATGAACCCCACCTATGGGGTAAGTTGTAACGTTTGCACTTCTGTCACGTTTGGTGTAATTGTCCAAGAATGGTAAGTACTAGAAACAAACGTTAAATGTTCATTTGTAGCAGAGATGTGTGTGTTGCTTGTGTAAAAATATAATTAATCAGACTCAAATATTTTTTTGAATGATTGAGCCAAAACCAAAAAGCGTTAGGTTGTGCCCGATGTACTTATTGGCAGGGTGCCGCCCCAGTGACAGCTAGGGATAATTCTGGACCATTTTTTTTTTCTGACAGAGTAATTTAAGATCACTGCTCTGAAATATTCATTCATATATCTGCTTTTTCAATTGCAAATTACCGATTTAACAATCCAGTGGCCGTGGATAGGTAGATTATTAGTGAACAATTACTTAAATTATAGCTTTTCACAGAAATCTATAGGCTAATGTATGAATTCACAGGATGTGGGATGCAGGTCTTTAATCGTACTTTACGAGGGCTCTTGAAAGCTAAAGTACCATACATTGTAATTGCCTGGAAATAACAACCATTACAATTCTCCTGGTTCTCAAGAATGGAAGATGTACGGATTAAAGCAACATGAGGGTGAATAAATGATAATAGAAGTTTATTCTAGTTATACTAATCCTACAAAATTGTGCTTTTGTCAATTAAAAAATGGTTTTGCAAAGCAGAAGGTTATTAGCATTCAGAAACTGTGTACAATATATTCAGTAAGCAAGTCTGCAGCGGCTCCACAGCCCCTGAGATCGCTGTTCCATAAGGTAAATCTGAGACAATGCAATGGGAAATGAACTTTCAACATGCAGGACGAAAGCTCAACACTTTCAATTCAACAAGAGAAAATGCTTGTTTCACATGGCCTGCTCCGTACATTTGTTTGTTTCGCGACTGGGAGGTAAATTGAAGTTTTACAATGAAGATAAGTCAGGCGCAGACAACAGATGAACACGCGGAAGCAGCCAATAACAGGGTAGCATTTCCTGGCTCTCATCCACTGAGGGTTCGGTAAGCCTACACATCCAGGGACTCATCCAATCCATTTCAGCCCGCCGTACAAAAGCTGTGAGAGGGTACCATTATAAGGCCATTAGCTAAAGCCCAAATGACAGACCATCTTTCACTGCCCTTGTGGATATTGCTAATGGTTCCAATTTCATCAGAGGGATTCAGATAATTGATCGCTCTTTTTTTAGATCGGAGGGAGGGATGTGAGTTTGTGTGATGTCACTGATTTATTTGATTTCTGTCACTCTGCTCATGCCGCAGATCGGCTCGCTTGGCCATCTGTTTCTCTGCCCCGCGGGAATACCTGGTCCAGATTAAAGTTTGGGAAAATCCACTGTGTTTAATCAGTCATTATGTTGCTAACTGTCCCACCGCAAATTCAAATTAACATTCATTTTCCTGTTGAGTGGACCGTTCAACCTAACCGGTCACGAGCACATCAAGACGACAGTGAGTACACGGCTTTCGTGTGAATTCCCTGGCGCTTACGAGTATTATTAGCACTATGCAATGGGAGGCGGTTCTGTCTAAGCTAAGATAATGTAAACATTATGAGCTGGGATGCTCATGTGGGTAATGGAGGTTCAAGTTTGGCTTGCAACTATTTTTATTATCATACCAAAATATGCTTTTAGAGTTTAATATTTAACAAGTTCGGTATTTTAGACTTAAAGCCCTGTTTTCAGATTGTTTATGGTGAAATAGAATGGTTTTGACTGAAATTTCGACATTTGCGGCTGCCCTGAGAATTTTCGCGTCTTTGTGTTTCAGCTCCTACCTTTACCTTTTTGGTTTAATGGTGCACTGGAACAATCCTTCCTAAAATGCATTAAACTTTCGTTTACAAAGACGTGAAACTCACCGAGTGGTCAGGGGTGTTCACTGATATGCTCACACAAAAATCGCTGCAATCGCTTGTGGACCTATTTTTCCAAACGCCTCACACCCGTATATTCTTCCGCTTAGAGCTTGAATAATAGACACTCCAGCCCAGGTGGTGGCGCTAATCCGCCTTTGCCAATCGCAAGAATAGAAACAAAGTTCCCGGTGCGGAGTAATACCGTACCTCACAGCACAACTAATACAAGTCAATGGAGTTGGCAAAAACTACGATAAAACCTGTTGGAATGCGTCTTTTGCAGCGACCACTCGGTGAGTTTCACGTCTTTGTAAACAAAAGTTTAATGCATTTTAGGAAGGATTGTTCCAGTGCACCATTAAACCCATTGTTAAGGTGTGAGGTGAAACACAAACACGCGAAAATTCTCAGGGCAGCCGCAAATGTCGAAATTTCAGTCAAAACCGTTCTATTTCACCATAAACAATCTGAAAACAGGGCTTTAAGTCTAAAATACCGAACTTGTCCTTTAAATAAAAAATACATGCACCTCCAAAAATCCCCTTAGCTGAACATTACACCTATACATCACAGGTCTCATAAGTGTCAAGTCAGAGAAACATAAAAACTTTTTCAGCATCTGAACTAAACATGAGGCATTTGAGCGGTCTGCCGGTTGGGCTGTACGATAGCTGGAGGTAATCTGAACATCAGCGTGTATCAATCCTCTTCAGGCTGCTCTGACAGAGCTGATTTCTCTTCACCATGCATGAGGAGCAGTCTGGGCAATGTAAACAGACATCTGAAAGGTTCTTGACTCATCTCCTCCACACGATAGAGGTAAACAGAGCGAGGGCTGATGGGAGATAAATAAAGAGCCGAGTTTGTGGCAAGGCCCTCCCATTCAGAGCCTTGAGAGAAATCACCCACTTATTGCGTTCGGGGCATGAGACACTGTATTTAATCAACAACATTACGGCACCGCGGTAGGCGAAATAAAACAACGCTTTTCTCTTGTTGTATATTTATGCTCTGAATGCATGTTGACCTGACGCAGGGATTTAAATAACAAGAGAGACGCATAAATCAAAACGTTACGTGACAGCCGAAATCTCAAATAAGCTACAATGCTGCTTATTAAAACCTAAAGACTCATTATTAGGCCTTACGAGAGCAGTTGATCTTTTAAGCGGATTGATTTTTCATGCAGCCAGCATATGCATGCCTAATATTATATATTCCCAAACGTACCTGGTCTCTAGTGGGACGTTGCTGTTTAAAAGCCAGTTGTCCTGGGCGCTGCCTGAGTCCTGGGCACTGGGAGGACCCTCATTGAGAGTCGAGTTATCGGTGGGTGCCGGGCTCGGGTTACTGCGCTGGGTGTAGTTGCTGTGACTCAGGGAGCCAACGGAGGCGCTGTGGTGCTGACTGGGCGAGTGGGAGTGAGAGAGGGGCAGCGGCGGCGTCCGTAAACGGGAATGATTCTGGAAGGAGCCTTCTGGATTAAAAAAGAGAAAGAAAAACAGAGTCAATAACATAAACAGTACTATCAGCAAACGCATTAAATTAAGTAATTAACATCTCTATTTAAGAAAGATTTTGCAGTGTTCATTAGCGTTTAATGCGCTGATTATTTATTTGTAGTGTGTGTCTGAAAAGTCAACAAGTCAATTTTCATTAGAAAGCATTTTATTGGAAATAGATAGCAATCTGCTAAGGCAGCAGATTGTCCTCTGGGGGCGCACTAACAAAATATCTGTGTACGAGAGGGTTACTGATGTTCGGCTTTTATTGACAAATAAAACTTAATTTTATAGCCAATACCAATAGCAGGCATTTAAGTAACAACTTTAGGATTAAATTATCGCACACTTTCATCTTCAAATTGTCTCTATTTGTGTTTAGCTAAACAAGTGTTGCATACTATTTAGATACCAGGTGTAGTTTACATATTTAAAGTCAAACTGCAGCTGCCGATTTAAAGAGTCATGAGCGACTGATTGACCTGACAGACGTATGCAAATTTTATGCTAATGCATAGCAACACAGAGCTGAAACAACAGCTAACATGATCTTCTACAACTATAGCGTTACAATTATACCGCAAATAGAGCGAAACTACTTTTAGGTTTAACAATTTAATAAAACAAACAAGAGCATAATTTGAATTTGGTTATTGTAGAAAAAAACTGTGCGTATGTGTGGCGCTATTAGCATGTTTAGGTGAGACAGGGTGATGGAGCGCTTAACCAACTGTCAGAGATAAACAGAAAGTGCACTTCACAAAGCTTCTCATTGTCACACTAAAACAGCAGGAATCACACAAACAGCATCAGTTAGAAAATACACCGCTGACAGTCTGTCATTATCAAGTAGACTAAATAACCAGCATCAACCTGTTTGAAATTCACGAACTTAACCAAGCCCAGTTTGTCTGGCTGTGCTTCGTTTTAAGCAACCGACAATGCGTCTGTCTCCAAATGTCACTTTGCGACATGGACGACGTATGGCTATCAGACTGAAGATCCTGAGCATCAGGTTGTGGCAATCCAGACGCAGATAAAGACCCTTGTGTCCTTGTGCGTGCCGCAGCCCTTCATTTCTATATCAGCTAACCCATTCATCAATCAATATGCTAACGCCTCATTGCGCTAAGAACCTGTACTTAACAAGAACAAAGCTGTTTCGTTTTACACCTGTCGACAACATTCAATGGCCTCTTAGCTAGAGAGACTTGTTTTGCTAGAGTTTTGCTTAAGTGGCTAGTGCGCTAGATGTTTATTTACATATGAGAAATGCAACCCTGGGTTGGTATGCTATGTAATGCAGATAGCACAAATGCTCAGACTTGACGTTATAATTTTGTCATGTAATTTAATTTACGAACTTTCAATTAAAATTAGGTGTTTATTATTTTTAAGTGGTCAAAATATGTACCCTAGCTGTCACTGGGGCGGTACCCTTTAAAAGTTCCTCATATGAACTATTAGGTGCAGATACTTACCGATATGTACCTTTGAAGTACTAATACGAACTCTTTAGGTGCAATGTTGTACTTTTTCAAAGGGTACAAGCACAGGCATTGCTCACAGTGGGTTATATAAAATATGAATATAGTTATCTTTTTATAAATTTCTATTTGAAGATGTCATAATTGTTAAAAAAGCAGTATATGCATGGTACTTAAAGGGGATAAAATATAGCATTTCTTTAATTTCTACACCCAATCCAAGATTAGCCCAAACATGATTGCAAATGAGGTTTATTGGTTGATTTATTGGGTTCTGCATGGCGGTGATGTTTTAAAGAGAAACTATCGTCCGATTCACAATTTTACATTTCCTTTGGTGTGTGTAGGTGTGTATTAGTACATGTTAACGATATGCAAAAGGTACAAACCCCAAAGTAAACGATAATGCGAGTTATCGTCTCCAATGTAAATCTCTTTTCTTGGACTACAACAAACACACAGATTGTAGGCAACAGTTTACTTCCTAGGATTGGTGATGTAGGCAAGACCGACATTATCATAATTCCTCTCGATTCAGACTCACAGCCTGTAAGTTTACTCCTGTTACCATTGCATTGTGAGCGAATCTTTCAAACATGGTAAGGAGGGTCACATTTCCAGATGACGTAAGAGGTATTCAGGCCAATCACAACGTACAGATTAGCTGGCCAATCAGAAACAGAGCTTTTCAAATCTGTGCGTTTCAGGAAGAAATGGAAATCTGGAGTTACAAAAATGTAAGGTATATTGAAAATAATGTGTTTTTTGAACCATAAATAACGCAAACACGTCGTATTATACAAAATACACAAAATATCGTTGTTTTTAGCAATAAAATATGTGCCCTTTAACTAACGTATCTAAGAACAGTTGTTGATCCAGTCCAAACCGGCCTTTCTAATCCATTTATATTCTCTATAGCACAAAGGTAGCAACAAGGACTACAATAGATGGCATTGAGCAAAATGCGTAAAAAACAACTCCGAGTCATTTTCTTCAATGCTGCCTCTTTACAGGTCTTACCGCAGTCTCACACACCAAGCGACACAGTATGTTCTCTGTTGGAGGCATGTCACCGGGGTAAAAGAATGGTAGTTCTCATATCTCTCATATGACTAAATGAGTGCGTTTGCACCATGTGGTGAATGCACATTTCTACTGAAGATCATTACGGGATGTGCACTGACAGGGACCCCGTTACTTTTTTTATTCGCTTTCATTTTAGGCATGGGGCCGGATCATTTGTCAGAGACTATGACAGATGGGCCCGTACCGAGCTGCATTCCCACAATCCTACGCCACCAATTACTCAGAGCTCTGTTGCTTCTTCGAGCCAAGCTGATGATGGCCCTGATGAAACCGGATCAAAACAGACAAAAAGCTGAAAGAGAGATGAACCATTTTCCTGCACTGCCAGGGAAAGTAATACTGTGCGGGCGTATGACTACTGCGAAAGCGATGAGGTTCAGGGAAGGTTAACGTCAACTTGGTAAATTGGCTTATCTGACTGTCTAAGTATTTTAAGATGAGAATATATTAGACCTAATTTTAATTTGCAAAGACAACTAAGGCAACACTATTGATGTTGAATCACATATTTTAGAGGCAACCACACAAATGCATGGGAATGTTAAATGATGATGAATGGGAATGCTGACAGATCACTTTTCATTGTTATTGACCTCCATGATCTTGAGCAGCCTGACATGTCAACTCCTGGCTCAACCAATGATGTGAGTTTGTATCGGGACTATCAGGGGTTGGAGCAGGAGGTGGAGAGGTTATAGAATTGGAAACAATTTCCATGATTTTGTCATGGAAAATAAATTGTACAAGTGAAAAGAAGAAACCAAAAAGCATTGCGCATTTTGGAAATGCTACAAACCACAACAGGCTAAAACATAGTTGGTTAGGCAATGCATCATCCAATTTTAAACACCTCACTAAACAGTGTTTTTAGAAGATGTTTGTCTTAACCCAGGTTTTGTGTTCCCTAAACAACAGCCAACAAGAATGCTGATGCAGCGTTCAGGGGTTAGAGCTTTATTTCCACTGAAAGGCACCAAAGGTAGAGTTCACTTGAGTCCTTGAGACAAAGAACATATCGGACGAGAAGCAATGATTCAGCAAGAACAATTCGGCACGGTTGAAAAGGACCAGAGAGAGTGGAAGGTCCTTCATCGATCTAGTTTGCACAACATCAGGCATCCGCAGAAAAGTTTGTTTTGCCATTCCTCTAGGAAATTCTTGGATTCTAACGGTCTTTAAAAGAATGATAAATCTACATTGCTTTCAAAGGGAAGGTGGCCAAACGTATTCTCTTGAGATAAAAAAATATAATAGGCAACTAATTACTCTAGATGATACTGGCAGTGAAATAAAATTACTTTATGATTACAAGACAGCAAATTAATAAATTGGAAATTGCAAAGAAAGACGGGCATCTCTCTGTGGACATTCCCTGGCACTCTTTTGTAGATTAACAACAATGCTTTTAAATGGGAAGGGTTATATATCCAAGACAGAATAACTTTACTGAAAAGTGTTAAAAAGCTCATTTGACCTGCCGGAGTGTTCTTGATGAGTTTGACTCCGTTTAGCAACTGATCACAGGCCAGAAATATTTCCCAAGCTTTTCTCTCGAGTTCAATATTCGCAGGCGTCAAAAGCCCATTAAACTTGTCTGAAGTCAATCTCCAAGGAAAATTGGGTTGCTCCAGTCAGCAGTGTTAGTTAACCAGCGGGTGACAGAAAAAAAACATCAAACCCTGGAGCAGAATTGATTTGTGCAAATGAATAATTGATAAAGAACAAGGTCAGCCAAATTTATTCTTTAAAGTGTCATAATATGAGCTTTTGAAACACAACAACAACAATAAAAGGTTTTGAATTTACATATTTGGGTGCATTTCCAGACACCTGTCAAGATCATTTACAGGTCATATTTTACTCACTTTCATTCTATATACTCAATACGTGAGTCAATAGCTGCATTTCCATTACCCTTCAATTTGCGCAAACTGAAATAGAGAATTGAAAATGTGCCCAATGGAAACATGCCAATTTTGCATAAACTTAAATAAGTTTGAACGCTCGGGTGAGGTGGATTTTCAGGCACTTTGAAAAAGAAATATATTGCAAAGCTGCAATGGAAACAGTATTTTTTCGCATTTACACGTCACCTGACGTGCATAAGTGTCACATGTTAATTCTTTAAAGGGGACAGAGAATGAAAAACCATTTTTACCTTGTCTTTGTTGAATAATGGTAGTCTACCCACATTCAAAAACATACAAAAAGTGCTAAACATGTTAAACATCTCAGTCTCGTAGAAATTCCTCTTTTAGAAATGTCAGCCAGAAAACGGCCCAATCTGAAAAACTGATGCTTATGACATCACAGGCATCTAACTGCCCCTCCACTTTAAAATAATTGGCTACATTTTTTGAGTGGCAGCTAAGTCAGCCAATCAGTAATGAGCTTGCAAGTTAAGCCAGTAGGGGGAGCCAAATAGGTGCAAAACCACTTGTTTAAAATCCCCCACCCTAATAGAGCTATCTGAGAGAGGTTTTTAGGAAGCTTCTAAGGCATTACAGACCCCCCAAAAAAAATTTGTTTACATGTCACATCACAGAACAAGGATAAATACTCCGTTCAATCATTCTATGTCACCTTTAAACATGCCGCAGTAAGTTTGGTTAGAGGACAAGACAGAAAAGATGTGGCTTAAGAAGAACCTACAAGCGCATGACATCAAAACACAGAAAACTCAATTTGGGAGTCGACTGCTCTGTATGCTCTAAAAATGTTGCTTTCGCAGTATTTTGATGTCAGTCATATGAAGTCGAACACACTCGTCATGGTCTTTGGGATGACTTTACAAAATTACGCTTTAGTCGCATAACGTCAGTTAATGTAATGCTGTAATTTCTCCGTTTTTGTCGACCTTTAGAAAATAACACTAAAATTTGGAAATCTTTCATGGAAACGCAGCGAATGTGAAGATCTTGTAAGTGTCAGTGCATATGATCATGGGAATGCACATATTCTTTGTAATGGACTCATCTTTTTAAAAAGCTCTGTGTCCCTGATTGGCCAGCTAATCTGTACGTTGTGATTGGCCTGAATACCTCTGACTTCAGCCGGAAATGTGATGCTCCTTACCATGTTTGAAAGATTTGGTCACAATGCAGTGCTAACATGAGTTAATTTACAGGCTGAGTCAGAAGCGGGATTATCAGAATTATTAATTATCAATTATTTAATTATCAGAATTATGATGTCAGTCTTGTCTACATCACCAATCCCAGGAAGTAAACTGTTGCCTACAATCCGTGTGTTTGTTTTATTCCAAAAAAAGAGATTTACGTTGGCTATCATTTATTACTTTGCGGTTTGTACCTTTTGCATATTGTCAACATGTACTAAAACACAATTAAACACCAAAGAAAACGTAAAAATGTGAATCGGATAATTGGTGCTTTTTAAGTTAACCCATATGTAGAGTGCCAATTTTCTAACCACATCATTGCTTTAGGGTTACAGGCTGATAAAAGTCTATTTAGGTTCATAGTTACGAAATAACAGTCTCGGAATAACAGTTGTCACACCTGAAAGTGAGATCTCGCATGACACGCCTCATACACCCGATCAAACACTCAAAGTGTGAGATTAGCTTCAGAATTAATCAAAATCCCTCTGCTAGCCAGAAGTATCATTAAACTCCATCCACTGCCGCGAGTGTGGCTAAAAATGGGAAGAAGGGTGAGCATTCGTCTGACCTGCTAGCTTTGTTTGCTAAGTTTGTTTCCAGTTTTTAATTGTTTGGATAAGGTTGTGGACTTGTATTCTCCAATCTGCACGAACAGCCGGCAGCTATCCTGGGCGTTAATGTAAGGCTGTGTGTTTACACTTTTCCTCCATTCAATCATCGACTGAGGTGTCGTTCCTAACCATTAGAGAAGACAGCGAGAAAGATGCATGCGTGAATGCAGGCTGTCTTCGCCGGTTTCATTTGAAGGCTATCAGATATAACTAACAGCACTCAGAATCTCTCAAACTCTCAAACTCATCAAGTGTGAGTAACCGACGGCTTAGCTGACACCTCCGCAGTTATATCACCAAAATCAAATGCGGAAAATATACATCTCAGTGTTTGAAAGCCCGCTGGAATGGCAGCGGCCAATTTTTGGTAGAAAAAGAAATCTTGTTGGATCAAAAGCAAGGGTGCTTTTTTTTGGGGGGGGGGGGGTGCATTGTTGTTTTTTTCTAGAAGACATATGATGTTGAAACGTGCAGATGGCTCTGTCTGGCGCTTTGTTATCTCCATGGTAACCTCAAGAATGGATTATCTAAATAAAGAGGCGATTCATGAGCCACATTTACCAAAGGTGACAACACATTAGCAAAACAGCTGGATGGCTGCAATTAAACGAATGGACTGTGGTTCCTGTGCAGGTATCTGGCTGAAATTAATATATAAATAACTCATATTTTCTCAAAAAGAGATATTGCAGGTAAAAGTTGCAACACCATCGGAAGGCCGACTGCATCTCCGGTGGATTTATGTTCCTCGTAAACCTCATTTGCTTTCCGCGAAGTGACAACAGGAGGCTGATTAAATAAGCTGGGATGAAACCAGACTGATCCACATGCGTAGCTGCAGGCTGACCCCGTAGCTTAATTTCCACCCGTTCATTCCTGTCTGGTCAACTGCAAAGGCATGTTGTGCAAGCCCCTACAGAGAGAATCCATACTACATTAGTGGCGCGAACCCCATGCTGCTCGCTGTTAAAGGATGCAAAGACAAGAGCCGCTCTGTGCCGAAGAACAGGGGCTCAGCAGGGAGCCTGTGGCCCTATAGCCATCTCCCCAGGAAATGGACCCGAAGAGAAAGCAAGGGGCCACGGAGCAACGCATGCTCAATAGACGGACCTTAAGCTTCATCGAGTCTGTCCCATCAGACTAACCAGGCTAAGCGGGCGTAGAGATCTTTCACTTTCTCTTTTCAAAGTCTTAATTTCGCTCTTTTTATACTCAAAGCATCTGGTTTGTGGACCATAGATTAAGGACGGTTGTGCAGCTGAGGTAGATGAATTGAAAATAAAAGTATATGCGAGAGCTATTTGGTCTATAAAATGCAACAGACACATTTTTCTATGATAATGTAGAATCACTATGGGAAAAGTGAAATTGGCTCAAACTGATAACTTTGTCTCCAGGTGATGGCTGTGAGCAGAGATGAATTTTAGTAGAGGAGATTTCCCTGTAGTGAAATTTGTGTAACTCCGGCTCTGAGGCCAAATCCTGCTTTATCTTGCATTATACACCCGGGACTTGGTGTTTCAGACGTTAACCACTTACAAATCTTTTTGATACTTCAGCTTTCTTTGCTATGTAGATGTCAGGAGTGGAGCTCCCATGTTTCAATATACAATTCCTCCTGAAATGGGAGAAAATCAAACATACAAAATTCCACAGTAGACCTTCAACCCTGAGCTAAATTCTGAATCAGATTCCTGGAAATAACCTGCATTTCTAAAGACCTGTATATAATCTTACACAATCAAATCACACAAAATTGACACCAGCGACATGAATGGAGCCATTACGGGTAGTTCAGGAACCTTTACTCAACCTGTATGTGTCCCTTTTTATCATTGTAATTTTGTAATTCTCAGATGGGAGTCAGGCTTGAAAAAGTCGTGTCACAACACAGTCACAAACGTTGTAAAGTGCTAGCTTCAAATCCTGACAAGGCGAATAAAGGGCACACAAGGTTTAACGCATGTCTTATTAAGCCCTACCAGTAGAAGCAAAGTAAAACATCAAAATATTACAGGGTAGCAAGTCTGACATATCTTTGCAGACATCTGCTTGTTTACGCAGCACATACGTTAAACGCAGCAAAAAATGGCCAGAAACTGTGAAATATTCTGCGCTAACTGTGGTAATGAATTGACAGTGTGGTTTTGGATGGCAGGCGGAGTGAATGAGGACACCTCTTATTTAAAACAAAAGACTTTAACAAAGGAGACCGCCACCTATTCAACAGTCTGTCATTACTGTATCGCTCTTTCAAAGCCTTGAGCTATCCCACATATCTGTTAAAATCTACAGCAGTATGCTAATGTAAGGTAAATGAAAGCAGTTGGCTGTTTGTTCTCAGGTTAAAAAAGGCCTGGGCTGAACTATAACAGCAGGAAAGATGGCTCAAATCGGTTCGTTAGGCTGTTTAAGTGAATAAAGAGCAGCATCTTTCTATTCTTATTATAATTGGGTCCTTGTTTTGTTTAATGGTACAGCAAATACAGTGGCCAAACAATGAAAAATGTCAATGAGGGTGCTTTTCAAAAGACAGGATAATTTCCATTATTTACACTTGTTTATTTATAATCATTCACAATGGTTGTGTTCACACAGTCATCGTTTGAGATTGACAACTGTATTTATGTATGTGCAGGTGCAACAGGACACAGGATCGAAACTATGTTTGTGTGAACAATTATGTTAATCTGCTTTTGTAGTTCATGAAAGTTTTGAGAAATGGCTGTAAATTTAGTGACAAATACCAATAGTCATTATAAAGACGATGTTGACAATAAGGACGGTTTCACATTTGGTGCGATTGCCTGTTCCGAACCCGAGTTCGATTGCTCCCCCCTCCCCATGCCCCCCATGGACTGTGTTCACATATTATTTTTGCATCCGAACCGCGGTACGCTTGCATCATCAACCGCTGTAAACGAGAAGACGACAAGCGTGATTGACGAACTGCAAGCAGAGAGATGATTTCTGAATGCCTCCGCAAAAATTGACGTCGGCGGACAGACCGTTGTCATCGAAACGACTTTAGTATGTTTGCGGCAGACAGACGCAAGTGCGTTTCTGTATTATTTCTTTGAAAACAAAACCAAAGGTTTAAAAAAAATAAGAACAAAAGTCAAGCAAGCATTCTATGCATTTTGTTGTCAAGGTAAGTGCATGCACACAAACACACACGTCTGTTTTGGTGGGACATTCCATATAATACGTAATTAACAGTGGTTCACATCCGCGATTTGGTATGATTGCGCTCACATTAGCAGCGAACCGATCTGGAGTTCACATGAACCGGACCCCAGACCACCCTTTTTAAGCGGACTCGAGTACGTTTCGCGGGTGCGCACCCGAGTTCGGAAGACAGCGTTCACATCATCCAAATGTACCGAACTCTGATATCAATCGAACCCGGGTGCGCACCAAAAGTGCTAATGTGAAAACGCCCTAAAACAAAAAGCTTAATTAATGCACAACATCACTATTTTGTACCAGTTTCGATTTACCTGAAAGTTTGACAAGTCAAACATGAAAGATTAATAGTAAATAATGTGAATTGTGGATCAAATAAACTAAAAATCTATATATTTTTCATTGATTTCGTGTACATTTTGAATGCATTTCCTGGTTAAAGTGTACCTAGCCAGCGTTTAAAAGTACACTTGCATTTACACTAGATGTGATGAAGCTAACAGACGTGGGTGTGAGTCTGTAAGCCAAAAATGACTGACAATGCAAATCCGCCCAGTTGTAAGAAACGAAGAAAAGAAAGCGATCAAACCTTGCATCGACCTTGTTCAACACAGCATAGCCTCTGGCAGGAACCCCACTATTTTACTACCAGGGGACGAAAAGCTTAACTCCAGTGGATAAACTTCTTCTCTTACGGCACTGTGGTATGTTACTTTGTCTCCGTCAAATAGAGCCTTATGGTGCCTTGCATAGCTCGAAGGCAAGGGACCGATTTCTTTGGTGAGTGTGCTACCCCTCGCTGGCAGCCCTAGGGTAACCTATATACCAATGCAAATCACAGCCATTTGTCGAAGAGATAAATCCCATTTCAGCGCTAGGGTGCCACCGCCAAGGTGACCAAAACGCTTGCTAGCTGCTGCGCAGATAAGGGAAAGTTACGGGAGATGATTCATTGCTTTACGGAAGCAGGCGACCAGAATACTTTGGAGTTTGATGTAATTCCAAGCCTTGGGTGGTTAACTTGTAAAGGCCGATCAATTATTTATAGCTTTTTTTTGTTCTGTTCTACTCTGTAAAGGAGCCTTGAGGGAAAAAGCCAAGAGGCGCTAGTGATGACAGGTTTCATATCGACTCCTCAGCATCGACGTGCTCTCTGCTTTCTTCTGATTACGAAAGCGATGTGAAGCTTTTTATCCGGACAGCATGTTAACGAAATACTTTTTGATCCTGTTTCTAATTATGTAGTCGTTTGTAGTATAAACATCTAGCATGGACATCAATGTAAGACAGATTTAGGCTAATAGTCTTGCCAGATTCGGCCCCTCTGGGATTCGGAAGTATAATGAATCGCCTGTCAATGTCAACATCCAACATTTCGTGCATTATTAGTTGAAATTTGACACATTGTGATTACACTTTTAAGGTTTTGCCATTTTCATGCTTTTAATGTGTGTCTCTGACGTCAGCCGGAAATGTGACGCTCCTTACCCTGTTTGAAAGATTCGCTCACAATGTAATGCTAACAGGAGTTAACTTACAGACTGTGAGTCAAAGCGGGATGAATTATGATAATGTCGATCTTGTCTACATCACCAATCCCAGGAAGTAAACTGTTGCCTACAATCCGTGTGTTTGTTGTAGTACAAGAAAAGAGGTATAAGTTGGAGACGATAACCCGGTCATCGTTTACTTCGGGGTTTGTACCTTTTGCATATCGTTAACATGTACTAATACACACTTATACACCAAAGGAAATTAAAAATTGTGAATCGGAAAATTTCAAATTTCAAATGTTTTTTTTTTATCCTACAACTGCAAGTAAAGGCAACTCTGCAATCTAAAATACATCAACAAATATAATAATCTTTCCAGACATATTTCAACACAACAAAGGTCTCTAAACAGCAAAAGTAAATGCAATCCAAGTTCAAACTGTGAAGTATATTGTAAACCGCATTAGAAGTCATGTCAAAGGGTGAAATTAGTCATGACAGCTGTAGTGAGGGTGAAGCTGCCAAACCTCCACTTAAATACTGAAGATACAAAGTGTGTTGAACAAAGCTTTGATTCCCACAATGCCAAAAACAACTGGATGAATATTCCAAATATAAATACAAATATGAACTTCAAGATAATAAAGTCCATAAAAAGCGCAATTTTTAAATCTTAGGGTTAAAACTTTACTATTTTGTTTATTTCGTAAAATGTTACCTTAAAAAGCATTGAATACAAAATTGGCTACTACTATATGTTACAACATGCAATACGACTGAATCAGAATATATGAATCAATCGCTACATATCACTACAAATTGCTACAATACATCTTTAATCCTAAATAAAAAAATGTGTTTATCTGTATTTCAATTATTTTTTTCAGAATGCCCCTAAAGTATAAAATTGCCTCTGGTGTCTTAAGAAAATAAGAAAAATCGAATGTAAGCCAAAACAGATTAACACAATTTTGATTCAACATTTCACTGCAACTTAATTGAGTCTAATCTTTATCAGATTAAATATAAATGTAAATATTACTCACATTTCTAGATCTTGTTACTGGTGTATCTTACAGGCAATATCCACACCATGATATGTTCAGTACTGGGCAGCACATAACTAAATGCACTTTTACAGTAAATTAGAAATTCACGTAGAACTACAATAAACTAGCAAATCCACTAATGGACAAAAATATACATCCATACAATTTTTCTTAATATTATTTGTAAAATAAAAAACGCAACACCTCTGTGACACTCCCTCGCTCTCTCTTGGTTTTCAAGCATGACATCTCTTCTCAGGCCTTATTTCAAGTTTCAACAAACTTCTCACCGCCTCCACAACTACTAACAAAACCTCCAAAAATAGATGTTCGCTCTAAAGCCCACCCAGCAGGGGATGATGGGACCGGCAGTGATATTTAAAGGAACTCACCGTTAGCAGTCGCAGTGGCCAGAGCACAGACGTTCCCTGAGCCGGTTTTAACTAAGAATGAATTGGGGCCAAACTCATCTTCTGACTCAGAGTCCCGGCCGGCCTGAGCCCCACTGTTACCTAGCAACCTTCCATGGCCCTGATTCGCTGCATGGGAGGGGGGAGGGTAGGGGGAGTCGACAGGGGAAGAGGATGCAGATGAGCAATGGAGAGGTGCACCTGTAGACCACAAACACAAAAAACAACACGGGGGGAACAACTTAAAAACACATCTCCAAATAACAGCAGACACAACAGAAATGAGTAAATGAACTACATGCAGAGAGAGTAAACAAAAGTTGTGGATGTGAAATAAAAGCGGTCTGTCTATTACCTTTTTCTCATTTAGATTTCTGCACCCGAGAAGAAATTTTAACCCCTCGAGTTGTTTTATTTTTATATCAAAAGACAGATAGACAGACAACCTTTAACACAGGGAATATCTAGAATGGATCACTGGTGACAAATAGTGGATAAAAACTATTCATCAACAGCAAGTCAAACAGATATTGAGTAAATCTCACATAAAGATGTCAATTTGATGTCAATTAAAATCCCCTTGTTTGTGGGTTAAATGTGAGATTCATCCAATCTTGTAAGATAATAACTCTAAAAAAATGCTTGGTTATTTTTAACCTACATGTATTGTTGGGTCAAAGGAGACAAATCCAGCCATTGAGGTAAAATAACCAAAAAATTTTTTTTGGGTTAAAACAATCCAACAGTTTAGGTTAAAACAACGCAACAGGCTGTGTTTGTCTGTTTTTGACCCAACACTGGTATGAACATAATTCAGTGTGCATGTTATCAACACAACACGTCCAAAAAGCAATGAAATTCAAGACAATTTAACAAAACAGAACCACATTTACAACACATAGGACAAAAGTAGCATACTTTGTGAAATGTATATACAGCTTCTGCTTCGTTTCCATTATAATTTCACTTGAGATGAGGTCACATGAGAACAATAGTAGTATTTCTGCATATGACCCATCACTTATATAAATGAGAATGCTAAACAAACTAATGGCATGAAGTCTGCAACGTTTTCCCAGTTGAAGGGCTCAGATGGCGTTTAAAGGGAAAAAACAGTCCCTTAAAACCACACACTTCATTTTAGCCTTTCATTTTAATTAGCACGTTTCATCCTCTGGTGTTCCCATTTTGACACATAATGTGTTATTTAACATCTAGGACATTACTACCATGCGTTTACTAAACTCACTATGGCAGGCAGTGGATCTAATAGTCGCACATTCACTGTCATTCACTGTAACGCCCCCCGCTGACTACAGATTTCCTCCAAATTTAAAGGAAATGTTGCCTTATTTCTGGTGCGGCCACATGCCGTTATGTCAGAGGAAAATTAACAATTGAGGATTTCAGATATAAAATCCACTACTGTCAAAAATTAGGTAATGATATTGGCCGAATACTCTCAGCATGTATTATACCGTTCATCAAATATCTTTGCATCAAACCCTCTTAATCATGGCCTCAGGCCATTCAGAAAGACCGCTTTGTTGACAGAATCTGCTCTGAATCGATTTTTCAACAAAGTCCTCTAAGTGCACAGAAGATGAATTGGATGAATGATGGCCCGCAAATTAACGGTAAGTTACATTCAACTTTGTGAGTATTTGGATCTGAATACAACCCATATGTGGAAGTCACATGGACCACAGCGCCCCCTAATTTTTACACACTTTTATAATTTGCAGTGTTTCTATTTGCATCTTTAGTAATTTTGCAACTGTTTACGGTTTTTTTTAGAAATGGAGGTTTTTGACAAAAAAGCTTGCTTGCACTTTTGGTTTTGCAGCGAAAAAAGTCAAATTTGTTAAATAGCAATGAAATGACTCAAGTGAGATTTGTGAAAATAAGACATTTCCTTTACTAAAGAATAACCTTTTCATTGCCATTAAAGAGAAATTACTGAATCTAAACATAAGGGCCTTAGTGGCACTTAGAGGGTTTTGCATCTGAACTCCTTAAATTGTGAATTGATCATATGATGCATTTAAACAACAACTGATGATTTGATATTACAATGTTTTACCCTTACAAAAATTAGCCATGTTTTTTTGTACCATGTACTTTTGGCCTATTGATTGCCATAGGCAAAACCATGGTTTTACTATCTTTACCATGGTTTACTCACAGCTTTTGCATTGGTATTTTGTAGTTACCATTGTTTAACTCATGTTTTTTGTTTTAACTTTAGTAAAATCATGGTTAATTTTGTTAATTAAGTTGTGCTTGTTTTCAATCACATTATAATTAGACGAGTCTTACAAAGCAATGCTAGGCTCAAATTGAGCAGTTCAACATTTATAACAACATGATAAACATTGGCATACAATCTATTCTTTGCATCAAACGAACTAAATGCATATTTATACTCATAAAATGCACGTATTTAAGCATTAAAAAACACTTACTTGAATCATTTACAAATGATAAATGTTTATATCGTGTATTCATTTCTGCCAACTAAGCTGCGTTATAAGAACAGCACCTCTAAACTAGGGTTAGTGTTAAAATGAATCACTATAATTAGACAGTGTTGCATTATATATCACAGTTCCACATGAATACTTCACTGATTTCATGGTGAAGCATGAAAGTCTCTGAAGTGTAAATCTCTGAATCGTGCATTGTTGAATCTTTGATCTCATGCTGGGAACACGACACAAGACAATAGGGACTATTAACAAAGTTTTAGAACTCTCACAAAAGGATGGGGGGTGGTTTGGTACGACCAAAATAAGGACACATTTTTTTATAATTGAAAGTCTTTATTTTAGGAATACCAAATGTAATTTAACCTGATAGCGTTAACTAAAACAAGTTTCCTAAGAAATATTTGTCAACCAGGCACCTATCAGAAAACAGGGAGATTTCTACAAATGTTGTATGTTTGGGGCAGGAATGCCTGTGTGCCTCACCAATGGCAAAGATGGAAAGTAAGATAAGCCTATTGGATGAATTTCATTCGAAAGTGAATCAATCCTATCAATCCCCTATGAATTGTCCTACTTTTTCCAAAAGGTGGAGCAATTTTGTGAGTACTGTGAAGGGTGCAAGATATTACCTTCTCTTATTTGTGACTCTGAACAACAAAACCAGTCATAAGGGTTGAGATGTATACATAATCTGAAAGCTGAATAAATAAGATTTCCATTGATGTATGGGCGAGTTTCTTGGGGAGTTGGAAGGTGCAAAACAATCCAAATATTGGGAAATCACTTTTAAATTAAGTCCTTAGCAACTGCATCCACTCACAAAAATAACTTTTTAATATATTTATGGTAAGAATTTCACAAAATATCTGCATGAAACATGATCTTTACATAATAATCCTAATGATTTTTGGCATATATTTATGTTATATTTCAGACTTTTCATGCCTAAAACTGATGCACCAATAGACCTGGTACTCCTTCCACAGATTTTATATAGATCAAAGGTAACAGAAAAAATAAGGATCAGTGCAGTGCAGAGACATTTGGAGGGGCAGGTGCTCAAGATTTTCCACCTATTCGCAGTCGCGTTCACATTGCTGCCAATCGCAAATGCCTTTTTCTAATAAAGGGAACTTTGGGCATCAAAAAGGGCACATTGGGCAAATGAGCAGAGGCAGCAACCTTCGACCCCCCAAGCCTGTCAAGAATCACATGATCCTAAAAGCAACACAACTTTCTAAAAATGACTTGGTATATTTACTTATAGCCTTGTTGAAATCCCTTTGTGAAGAGGAGATTGTACTCAATATCATTTGGAGTGACCCTATGAGTATCATCTTTTTTCACAGTGGCCTTCATGGGAACAAAATATGCCACTTAGAAACAGCCAATTATTTTTGACACTGCATTTTTGGAAAGCTAGTGGCACAGACATGAGTTACAGAAACTACGAATGAAGGCCTCATAAAATATAAGCATCTAACTACTGTCAATCAAAAATATTTTTCATTGATCTTATCTAGTGGAACGAGTCATAGACATTTATTTTTACCTAGGACAATGCAAATGATGGAGGTCTGGATAATGTATGGCAATGTTTTAAGAAAGAAAACAAAATAATTTTGCCTTCGTGCAAAAAATTTACAGAAAGTTTATGTTAAAGGTTAAACAAAATTTAACTTAATCTCACAACATGCATGAATGGAAATTCACTGATTTACTTTCTTCACCTAACTTTAACCTGCAGCCAAGACTTTAATTTCCTATTAATCATTTCTTCTCTGACAGAGAACTACATATTAAGGTCTGTTAGAAGTGCTGAAAGTCACAGAGGAGCCCGAGCAGATTCTGCATTCCTGCATGCGGAGGAGATGAAGCATTTGTCTTACAGATGAAGGCAGCTCTGCGTTTAATTAATTCTACCTTGTGTAATTTATTCTCATTTCTCCAACTTCCACAAGCACTGGAAAAGAGTCTAGTCTGAGGATGGGGATTTTAAATGGAGAATGTGTAATTTGAAATGCCCGTTTGCACTATTCTTTAAGAATATGGTTTATAGTACAGTGCAAAAGTCATTGGCCACCCTAATGGCACCATTACATTTGTTGTTTTTGCAATGGTATAGTCATCATATATAATTATTTCTCAGGCTTTTTGTTATAAAACAAGAAATTTGTATGCAATATATAAAACAATACAATTATAAGCAAAAGTGTATTTAAGTGTATTAAGTATTTAACATGATCTCGTCTATCACTTGAATAATAGCAGGCTGTCTTAAACCTAAATCTAATGACTACAGGACTTCAGCCTCCTCAGAAAAGTTTTAGAGGTGTTTAGTGCCAAGAGAGGTCACACCGAATACTGACTTTAACCAGAAGCCGCCATTTTGTCCTGAAAATTGTTTGTGTCAATTATTTTCTGTTTATATCTTAATAAAAAATAAAAGTGGATGGTCTTCATCCATAAAAACAAAGCTGACTTTTGGACAATACTATATGTGCACAAATGGTGTAGGTGTAAGTTTAAAGTTCCTGTAAGGTCAATCTTTAATTGTTTCTTAACACATTATAAATGCCTTTCTTAAAAAAAAACACATCACAAAGACTGTAAACAATGTAGTACTGAAGTGCCGAGTTCGATAGTTAAACAGTTTTTTACAATTTCTGAGTTCAGGCTCGATGACGCACTTGAGTCACCACGCATGGCCCCGCCCATTAAACAATTGCGAGCAACCATTCAGGTTGTAGCGATGTTTGAAAGTTGAGAAAGACTGCCGTTTTCCCGCGAGTGGGCGTGGTTTCAGCATCGTCAGTGGACACGGCCCCAGTGTTTGAGAGCAGAGTCCTCCCTGTTTTTTCAAGATTTTGATAACTTTTTTATTTAGTTGCCATTTTTCCAACATTCAAATTTGGTCGGGTGGTAAATAACAAGTTTTTCTATGGTGTAACAAATTCAGAACACATTTAATATCTGACTTTACAGGGAGTTAATAGTCAAGCGTAAGGGTGCGTGCACACCAAAGCTTTAAAACGCGTCTGAAATGTCGAAGGCCAGCTGTTTTTTTCAGCTGTGCGCCAGCTTTCTTTACCTGAGTGCTTTGGTTGCTGTGATACTTCTGCTTTGTTTATCAGTCGTTGTATGATGCGCCGGTTGGTTGTTGTGATATTTGTCCCTCCCCTCATCCACTGTGACTGGATGGTCGTGTGAGAAATGACATTGACAAGCTGAGCTTTTCACCCAAAACTGAACAGGTTGTGCACACCAAAACTTTTAAACACGGCTAAAAACACCGTATGTCAGCTGTTTTTTCAGTTGAGTGCCAGCTTTCTTCAGCTGAGCACGTTGGTAGCTGTGATACTTCAGCTGTGAGCCAATTGGTTACTTTGGTGATGTCTTGCCCCTCCTTCACCGTGATTGGACAGCCGTGTAAGAACTGACATTGACGAGCGGAGCTTTTTACCCAAAGTTGAATATTTTTCAACTCTCGGCGGTCAGCATTTGGAAACAATTGAAAACATGTGCCGGCCGCAGGCATAAAAGCTTTGGTGTGCACGCCCCCTAAGGGTTTGTTTAAATCCTAATCCTAATTACCCTAATTATAAGCAACATAGATAACAGTATTATTAACAATTATATACAAATTAGTTTCCCAAACAATTCTCCAACCCCTTTCGCTCTGCCCCCTTTCGTGCTACTGTAACCCTGCTCCAAACTTGTGGTGGAGTCAAAGCTGACACGTTAGATGGCTCAAACAAGCAGAACACAGTGCTTACATGCTTTGCAAAGAAACGGTAAAGTGTGTCATTTTTAAGTCACCATGAATCAGAGCAGTTCCTTTGTACAGACTTTCTAAGTCATGCACTCCTGTTTGCTTCTGGCAGGGAAGAACTTAAGCCAGAGTTCTCTCTTAGCTTGTTTGCTCTTTCTTCAGTTCCTGACACACTTTCCCCCCGTGGCCTGCCCTTCAAGCCTGGCCGATGACCGCCGCGGTCTCGGGCCCTGGACGCAGCGGGCCACCCACGCGAACAGAGATCCTTTTCTACTCAGAAGTCATCTAATTAAATGAGCGGGTGAACCGACGGCAGGCTCGGATTCGCAGGTAGGCAGAGTTTCAGCCGTCGCCGTGGCAACCCATTGTACCTTCCCATTTCCCGAGAAAGCGGGTTGAACAGAGAGCCAATTGCGAGGGCAATTGGTACAAACAGCGGGGGAAGCTTTCTTTTTTGCACAGACCCGACGTTTAAATTACACAGCCTTGGCCTTGAGGCCATCTTTAAACACACTTGGCGTTCTAAAGCGAACGCACGTAAATGAAGATGCTTTACTCGTCGAGGCCTTCAGTCTGGTTAATTCTCTCTTGCTAAGAGCTTTGTAAATGATGTCGTTAAAATCAGTAAGACTGCAATATGGTTAAGCAGTTTATACCATTACGCAGCTTCTTCCACCGAACTAAGCAGACGAATTAGGATGCCGCAAACATACGCAAGCAACATTAGCTGGATATATAACTACTCAACGAGACTAAAATGAACCTAGATTATCCTACAACAATCAGCCGGATTTAATCTACATTTATTCTTAAGCGAACAACAACAACAACAAAAATCGCAGTGCAGATGAAGGGGCATCGATTGCCCTCAGCACAAGAGCACAGCTGCTGATGGTGAATTGAAGGCTGAAATGGCAGGAAATGAGTTAGTACCACAGATCTTATATCCATAAAATGGTTGCAGTATACGAGACCATAGGGTAGTTTGGTTTACGACAGTGCTGTGCTTAGTGTGCAGAAAGACCAGAAGAGCATGTTCACGCATCAAATATTAAGCAAGGCTTCCTGCAGCTCCTTTCAAGCTCAAATGTGCTTTCAGTTCTCAGAGGGTTTGTAAAATTTTATAAGAAGAAACATTTATTAAACCAGAACTTTTCAGACATGTACTTTTTTGTGTAGTAGTACCATGATGTTCCACGTAAATAAGTAAGCGATGATCTAGCTTGCAAGTTTATTGCACGCCTACTTATCAGAAAAAAGAAACACTTCTTAAATCTGGTTAAAAAACATATTGTACTGTTATCATGGGCTGAATCCGGAAACGTATACTGTGACAGTACTGTACATACTGAATGAGATGAGGTACCAACTTACTTACCGTTAAAACAGTAGGTACTATATAGTATGAATGAGATTTGGACGTACAACATCCACCATGTTGCTACATCACGTGACATACGTCATCATCACGTCATGCCATTCCAACACGAATACAGCCACATCACCGTTTTCCGTCATTTCCTAATATGACGCCTCTTATTCTTCATTGGATAACTTTTCTCCTGGGGCATCATGGGATAGTAAAGTGTCCGTCGTATGCACACTGCAAAATCTTACCGGAAGTAGTAGGTTATCCGGGTACTTTTCTCATACTGTTTTTGCAATACTATGAATTACATACTACTCGCCTTGCCTACTGCATTACGCCTACTATATAGTATGGAAGTAGGCGGTTTCGGATGCAGCCATGGTACTGTGTGATTACCCTGTTCATACTATAGCATAACCATAGTACTAAATAAAAAAACTCCTAAAAAAAACCTATAGGACTTTCTATGTTCTAATTTCTTTGTCTTGCTATCATCCAGAGGTCTTTTGTCTTGAGGTGAGAGACGTCTTTACATTGACAATAACTATTATGGGCACAAAGCCGAAGGCTTGAAAAGCTCGGCAGCAGATTGGAAAAATAAAGAGCAATAAGTTATCCCAGACCACCAGACTCCAACATAATAAGACCTCTTCTGATTTACCAAATGAAAGCTTTACCAAGTGAAGTGGTAAAAAGTATAGTCCTTACGTAAAAATGGTACCTGGATGATACCATGTTACCTTTATAAGTACCATTATGGAAAATGATCCATTTTCATGTACAATGGTGTATTCATAGTACTTCATAGTACTGTACATCTAAAGCTTCTGTTATGAAACCCAGTGATCTAAAATCCTCACTAAACGTCAGATAACTAATCACTGACCGTGAGATTAGTCAGAAACCTTCATTAAGTGTAATTTGAGGAAATAGATTAATGATGCTAAAACATTTTCACATCCGCTGGCTAAATAGCTAAGCTCCAAACATAGCATAAATACCAATGTTTTTTGTTAGTTTTAGAAGAATAATACTTTCAAACAAACACAGTCATTCCCCTTGACTACCTTCTAACGTCAAGTTAATATTTATTTTGTCCCAGTCCCACCCTATAGACAAATCCTTATAAAACCATTGAACAATAAAAAAGTAAAATTTAAAATTGCAGGTGACAAAACATTTTGGTTCCCCAATAGTCGCATTGGTGACTTAAAAGCGCCCATCATCGCATCTGGCCAAGTCATGAAAGCGATACAATGGCTGTCAGGTTACAAGTACATCTCTCACACTAGATTGTATTAAGTCGTGTTCATCTGTTGTAGCACACTGGGCTTGCCGTCAATCATTACGTGATTACCTACTGTGACCTTGGAGTTCCTTCAAGTTTTATTATAAACGGGTAGCAAAATAACACATTCGCACAACGGGAAAGCTATTGTCTCCTGACATTTAGCATTTATGCACTGATGATTCATTCACTGATGATTCATTGGCCGGAACTTCAAAAGCATCCAGCCAAAAAACTTTTTGGCAAGGGTTGAAGAGTGAACATCATTATCATATTCACATGTCAAAGAATCACAAACACAAGAAACCACATAATAAGCAGAAGGCAGATTCGTTGATTCGCAGATTCGAAACTCATACAGTTTTCTGGACAACGCTATCTAGCAGAAAAAATCATTACGAGCTAACATTCGAGCAGTGGCGTAATGCGTGAAAGACGAGGACGTAATGTAAACCCACACAAATGTTTTCTTTTATTGACAACACATTAATGGAAATGATATTCTTGCGCAATAAAACGGCGTTTAACGACCACAGAGATGACAAATGCCTCCATTTAAGACTGACCCAAACACATTTCAACTTGCACTCCAGAACTTTCTCATCTTTGAAAGGACACAATAAAAATGGGCAATTAGGCATGACTGAAATGTCAGGTGAAACAGTTCATCAATATTATATAAAGTTGAATACCTGTCATCCTTTATCTCCTTTGGAATGTTGTTTCCAAATAAAAATAGCAAGCAATTATTAAAAAACAAAACAATACCCATCCCATTTTCATTGAATAGGACTATAGTTAGCAGAACAATGTGTTCTTCTAACCTAGTTTTGTGGTTCATTATTCAAATCTGAATAAATGTACTTGAAAACCAGACAATGTGCAGGAACATACAGTACTAGATTTTTACTTATTCTAGTGAAAATGCGAAAATGCTGTTTTCGACCTTTATGATGGATGTCATGAACATCTGGCATTGTGATGATGTGTCATTTCCAAAGTCAAAAAGTCCAGTTCACTGATCAGTGTTCCAGTTATGGGTTCATCTCCCATTGTATCATGGGAAATCGTGAATATCGAATGTACCCTCAAATTCAGAGTGCATTGTGGGTAAAAAGTAGTGAACGAATTAAGTTGTTCACTCAGGTTTCAGACACCACTACAAAATGGCTGACGCCAAATATAGTGCAATATATAGACGGTTTCATCGGCCGCACGTGCGGTGACGCGATATGCATCTGGTCTGAACTTTACTTCCGGTTCTGTTTGTTTCATGGTCTGACTAGTTGCTAAACTGAACTCTTGAACATATACCTCGTCGAAAATAACAAATGTTTTGGTTTCCTAGGTAATCTACGTGTTGTTTATTTTACTTGTTATATAAATAAGTACGTTTAAAGTACTTTGTTGTTCATTCTTAGTGGAGTTGACCGGACGTTACGTGTTGACCACGAAAGCCGCTTGTTTATGTTGTTACTGCTGAAACCGTCTATAGGAGATAGGGAGCAGTTTCGGACACAGCCCTAATCTTCTTCTCACCTTCCCAGTTCATGTTCTCCCATGTCCCTCTCCTTTATGCTTCCTTAGAGCGATAGAGACTCCTCTCTGCGGTTCTCCGCCTTGCTGAAAGGCACCATCTGTTCTCCCCGCTCGCTGGGCGGCACGCGACACGAGGGAACAGATTGAAGCCTGGAGACTGAAATCAAAAGAACCCTGAATGGCGATAGTTTTCCCTCCATCTAGGACGCAAATTTGACAACTGTTGTTAAGGTTCCACAGCTGAAGTTATTGAGATGCTTTAGCCAATAAGGCCTGTATACGGGTCTACTTCAGGTTTCTAGTTTTACATTACATTAAACACAGTAAGGCACAGTAAAACTATTGCTGTTTTTCTAATCCTAACAATAAAACAACAAACGACTACAAGTTGAATTCGTAATGATAGAGACGTCCTATACAATTCTCAACCCAACAACTTGCAGACTGAGCTCTACAAAGCTGCAATGTCTTATGCTGATAAAGCCTTCACAGTCTTTGCTATCAGGACTTAAGACCGAAATCTGGATCTGTCTGATCTTTGCCTGTCTGCTATTGATGTTTACACTCAGCTCGCATAACATGACAAGGGATGACACTGCCAAATCCTCTTCAAGATAGCCCATTCAAACATCCCTGGGGCTCTCTTTGCTCTGCAATAAGGAGGGCAGATTCACATCTCCCCAACGTTTTTTGTTAGCGATAATCTCTGAGCTCATCTCAAACGTCCTAACGGCCCTCACTGGCACGTGCGAGTGCTTTCGTCTCTGAAAACTTTCTACTAATCGTCTTCACGCCTCCTTTGCGTGACTCTCTATCCAAGCTCCTGCATGAAAGGGTCCAGTTCATGTTAATCAGTATAAAACACGCATTGCTCCAGTAGCATCTCTGTCATGTGCCGCCAGATCTAACTCACGTCAGACTCCATTCACAACAATGCTAATAACAGGCAGTTAGCGTCTTTATTCTGTGTGTTGGTTAGACAATAATCAAAAATAATCAAGCAATCCATCCCAATCCTCTTAAAGACTAATGAAAGACCGAAAGTTAACTTTTGGCGGAAAGCGCGAGCCAATCCTGAAATTATAAGTATCTCATTTGTGCTGCATGTTACGAGTCTAGGGTGGACTGTGTGGAGATCGCCCGGTATCCTTACCCACAGCCCCTCTACGCATCAAGGGTCGGCCTAATAAAATACTAAAGTACTCCCTGCAGAATGATAAAAGGATTTAGTAAATCCAGAGAAAATGCTATTGTAAATAATGGCTCATTGCTTGTCGCTGTCGCCTATCAATGAAGTAATACCCACCCTATTCTTAGATATCTTCTTTTAGAAACTTTGACAACACGTGTGGACAAATGCGGACTCATTACATGATTAGCGACTTTAATACGCCAATACGACTTCAATAAAATAGGTAGTTGAAATTTGGCTCCCCTTGTGATGTCAGAAGGAGATAATATTGCCCCTTAATCTGCGCTATCTAATCCCAGCACTGGCATTTAGTGCAGAGATCAGCTCATTTGCATTTAAAAGGACACACCCAAAAACGGCACATTTTTGCTTACACCTACAAAATGGCAATTTAACATGGTTTAATAAATTATCTTATGGTATTTTGAGCTAAAACTTCACATATGTACTCTGAGGAAACCAAAGATTTATTTTACATCTTAAAAACGTCTTGTGAAATGTCCCCTTTAATGGTTGATAAAGCTAACTTCAAGGTTGTTTATATTGCATTTACAGTGGAATTGTTTTTTCTTTACTATCTTTAACTTTTTTGGAACAAACTTTTGCTACGAAACAATTGAAAACCACTATTTGTAGCATACATTACATTTTACACATTTGGCTTTATTCCAAAGCGTCTTACAGTCCATATTTTTATCAGTATGTACGTTCCCTTGAAATCAAACCCACAACCTTTGCACTGCTACCGCAATTTTCTATCAATTGAACTACCGGACATACACAATGCATTAAACGTGAGCTGGACCATCGACCACTCTAGACGCAAATGAATATACATTAAAATCTCCATGCACAAAGCCACATACAGTATTTACAAGCCTTGTGGTGCTAAAGCTAAATGCTAATATAGCAATATCCTGACTTTAAAAGACTGCATGCATCTCTAAAGCAAGATACAAGACCAATCTCTGCCAGCTCTAGCTGTTGCTATGGTTTACGATTAGCTAGGGATGAGGTATCGATCCATTCTCCATGCATTTGCTGAGACCACTAAGAAAAATACGAAAGAGCTAGTATTTCAGAATGCTAGTAATATCATTCACACGCGACGGCACATTGCCACACTTATCCTACTGTATAAATGACAATAAATGATTGATAAGAATTGTTCTGCCATTAATGAAATGGGGTAATGAGGCATTTCTGTGACTATTTCGGTCTCAAACACAACACAAATCAGTCATAAGACAAATTTGCATGAAATCAATGCATGAGATGTGAGGCGATGAGAAAAAGCCTCCTGCTGCGTTAGTTTACACAGTACGGTGGTAGGCGAGCTAATGCTCTACATAGCAAATGCTCAGAGGAGAGATAATGTAACAAACAGTATCTCCATTAGATTTTGAGTGACGGATCTATGATCCGAAGCCCTAATTTAGTAATAAGCCCTACCTCATCCATTTGAAAATGGATGCTTGAGCCAATAAGTCGCATCATGCTGAAAATAAAAGAAAACATATCATACATCATTACGATAATGGCGCAGCCTCTACAGGCTCATTCATTGAAGTACCACAGCCCACTATCTCATTTCTCGTCCCTTTAATAAAAAGTCCCGGCTTTGATTTATGTGACATTCCTGTTGGGTCCTCTTTTTGAGCCAGTAATGAGAACAAGAGCAACAACTCATTACAAATAGTTCGGCCGCCACACTTCTATCCCAGCATTCGCTGATGAGGTTCAGCTTTTCTAGTCAGCACAAAGCTATTGGTGAAAAAGGCAGAGCGTAGCGAGGTTTCCTGCGCTATAGGTCATCCACCTCTGTGAAAATGTTTTCCTCGGGGTCAAACTAAGAAAGCGCGTCTTGTGTAACCTGCAAAAAGGGCGTCATCCATAAACTGCTCTTTATTTCCAAGAATGTGAAGGTTACTGTTAGTCACAGACCACGGTTTAGAGATGTACGTGCTAGAGCTGAATGATTAACTGTTTATCAGCATCATTACAAGCCCAAACAAACATGATGGTAGGGTGGCATGAAAAGCAAGTGCCTGTTAGGGCCAATAGCATGACTCAGTTACATCCTTATGTCCGAAGCTCCTATACACTTGAATTTGGAACGACCAAAATCTATATACAGAACAAACTGTAGTTAGTTGTTTAGCCTGTCAATCAAACAGCCTCTTCCTGTCTAAGTATCTGTTTATTTTTTGCCTGAAACGGCAGTAGTGTGGACCGGACATTATGCAAAAAGTCATTAGCGGCTCAAATAATAAGACATGCGTTCATCGACTAACATCATGTCACAGTCTATACGTATAAATTATTATTGCAACAATTCGGAGGAAGATAACTTCAGACATATCAGATGGTCTTTGCTGATAATGCTATCGGCTTGCTTCAGGTTATCGCTTGGTTGCATGCTAATCACATTAGCTTTGACAATCACTTCTCTCAAACAGTAGAGAGAGGAAGAACGTAATACATTTGTTTTCATTATTACTGTTGCTGAAAGGCACTTCATCATTAGCAATCATTCAAAGAGACAGGAAAGCAAATCTAATAAAGCTTCTGTTTCTATTCCTTTGTTTACTTTCACTTTTTGTAAATATGTTTTATTTATGCTGGCGGGATGTATAATTACTACATTTCCTTCAAATTAATCTAGTTGTTTAAGCAACTGTATTTTATACAGTGGAGCAAACTTTAAGTTTTCAGACAATTGACTTGTCAGTTTCACCCTTTACAAATTGTACAATGTTAGACAAATCTAAGCCATTTGCAGGTTTGTCTTACACAAAAAGTAAACGCTGTGGCTGTGTGGTGCTATTCAAACATTTCTTTGTTTGTTTGAGAATCCAACAAAGCACCACAGCAAAACAGACTAAACCAATAGTGTAAATCTGGGGCAGGATAATCAACTATAGTGATTTTCCATAGAGTTATTGTGGATTTATGTAAGCAAGCTATTATGGAAATAAGGACGTCTAAGGGGTGGTTCGCATTTCACGTCTTTAATGGTGTGGAAAACACGACCACCTTCCTCCTTCAATGAAAAATAATTCTGTAGATATTACAGTATCACTGGCAGCTGGTTGTCAGTATCTTACTGTAGATTTTACATTTATGTTATTTACCAGCAACAGTTTGTTCAAAGTTAAAAGCACATGAAACATTTTCAGTCTTTAACCTCTACAGTAAGTTACTGGCAACCAGCTGCATAATTATAGCTGATTTTTTTACAGTATTCTTTCCAACGAGGTTGGGCAGATTCACTCCGGGAACGTGTGCCCTTGCTAAGCAACATTGAGCCGCACTTCCCATATATTCAGTAATGTGTCTCCATCAAGCGTGCCGCACAAGCCCTGAAAAGTGAAGCCAAAACGTCTCGATCGCCCCCCAGTGACTGGTCCCAGTATAGGTCATAAACCCCGCCTCCCCATGTTATTCAATATAGGACTTGAGTCAAACTAAACTATTTAATTACACTTCAATTATCTTTTTTCCGAAGCTGGTTTCTGTCATTTACTGTAGTTTTTATCACGCTGATGTAAATTCAAGTGTTTGTTTTTAAAATAAGTTTGTTTTTAGTTAGTTATTTAATGCTATAAAAACAGTGGTGTCACGTCATGAATGACAGCTGTGATATCGTGTGATATGCGCGTTCTGTGAAATCGGGGGCGGGGCCTTGCTTTCGCGGCTTTACTTCTTGCTCACTACTGCGCAGGACTGGTCCCGATATCGCTACTGCGCAGACTCAAGACCCAAGATGTCAGCGCCGTAACGGGAGCGAATGGAAGAGAGCGAACGGGCGTCGTCCATTTTATTTTAGTCTATGGTCTCCATACATTGTTTCTTCTATTCGTGTCAAAGTTAACAGTTTGTTCGTTCTGTGTATCCCTTTATAGCTACGATCAGCTGTTCCTCCATCTTGAGTTATTACGGAATGACCCAATGCGGATACGTAAATGGTAAAGCTTATTGGTTGGTTCTGATCACATGACCTGCTGATGCGACATTCTGATAAGTTAAAAAAATTTCCACTCCATGTGGCACCCTCCCTATCTGATCGCACTTGCCGTGCGTTTGCATTTAAAATAACGTATTTGCGCACGAAAAAGACATGAAATGTAAAACGCCCCAAATTCATCACATTATTACACAACAAACACAGTATGGGGTCTAATATATATATATATATATATATATATATATATATATATATATATATATATATATATATATATATATATATATATATATATATATATATATATATATATATATATATATATATATATATATATATATATATACACATTGAGTTATAATATAAATTATATTGAATTAAATAAACATGCATTAAATATGTATACATAACATTATGTACAAATGTTTGTTTATGATGCATTTTTATTTTTGCATAAATATACAATATCCTACTTATATACTCAGTTAAAGCCCCATTGACATTTAAAGTCAAACCTGTTTAATAACTCATAATCCAGTGCAGTAAAACCCATTTTTTATGCTTTATTCAGTCCAGGTTTTACGTACTCTATAGCCTGAGTCATACTTCATATCATGTTTTTGCGCAAAGCTTCATGTTCCTGGTTCGATGCCACACATTTTTATGTCAGGGAGATAAGCTCTAATTACAGTCATTTGAGCACCCATAATAAATAAGAAATGTCTGTCATTTTGATACGCAGGACCCCATTAAGGCGATTTTCATCATTGACAGGTGGAAGAAAAAAAAGAATGAAAATTGCTCTACATTTGCACCATTTTGCAATCACAGAACATATAATTTCAGGTCAAGATGGGACTGCACGGCTAACTATTTATAAAGAGACACATACAGCACTGCGCGCACACTGCGCATGCATACGAATGAAAGACTAATGCATAAGACTTACGTTGGAGAATGTGGCATTTTGGCTTCATGAACTACTCTGGCTTATGCGAAGCTCTGAGGGCTTCGATGGAGAGTTAGCGAGATACGTCTGCGCTGTCAAAACCGAGCGCTCATGGAGCAGAGCAGATAACAGACGTGCATTGTCCACCAGGGTCTTTAGAGTCTCAGAACGAGCCGTCAAATGAGGCAGGACTAACTCTGCTAATCCTCCATCTGAGGAAAAGCTTCAGCCAAATGGAGTAAACAAATAAATAAGAATGTGATAAAAGAACCGCGAGTGTGATTCATCGTGACGAAAGTCAGCACTTTGGTGTCGGCTTTGAAGTAATGTTTGCGCTCTCACGCAAGCGTGACCGCTTTTTAGCACTCAACAGCCAACTTGGGAATCAGCCCGAAAAGCAGATTCGCCCCGATATTGGCACAGCGTGTTTTTTTACTTGATTCTATTTATGCAATGAAATATAAATAGATGTTCCTTCATGTTGACTAATAGAGTGTTCTGCGATAAATTATAAAACAAGATGTGTGCTTTGATCCAATCCCTGTGATTGTTTATCAGCACAAAACATGCTTTAGAAAAGGGAAAAATGTTGATAGCATAAACACAATTGCCTATTATTATTAATTGTTTTAATGAAAATATGAGTGCTTGTCTGAACAAAAAGCCTCCGAGACGCTTGGGTGGTTGCTTGCCCATGTCAAAAAGGCCCACATCTTTATTATATTATGTTTTTTATGACAGATACGGTTCAAGTCCTTCCCTCCTTACATAGGATTGTTCTGGCCATTTTATCATCCACTAGCCGATCATTTAGGAAGGCAATAGCACACCTCAATAATCTACACGATATGAGGTTTCTTTTTATAACACAGATATTGTGGGACTCGTTACACTCTAAATCTTATATTTACAATTTGGTTCAAATCCTTAAACCCTCAGTAAGAAGCCCAAGCAAGCTCCACCAATAAGCTAGTGCATGTAGAAAGAATGGCAAAGTAAAGTTCAGGTTACACAGAATAACATTAGATGTTATTAAAAGAAAAGGTCAGAATTAAATCCCGGCACATGATTTTCTCTCAGTAAGTCTGTAAACCATCATATTAATACTAACTGAAATGAATATCAATATTATTATAACTTCATATGAAATTTTATTATCAAGTGTGATATATAGTGTGCAATTTGTTACAGCGTGCTTTCTCACCTGGTATAACTCTTATACATAAGTTTGCAAACACCTTATTTTCTTTGAATTTCAATAAATAATACATGTTCACGCTTTCCGTTTGTCTCACTTTACGAAGGTGTGAGGGTGCTCTGAACTGCGCCAGTGTTAAAATCGAATGTGATACTGTGAAATGAATGCATCATTGGTGTGTAAGCGGAAAAACCAAAATGATTATTATTCTTTTAAAGAATATCGGATTTCGGATTAATCCTGTTTGACATACACAGTACACACACCTGTATCCATGCATCAGAATTGTATAATAATGTACATTATTTAATATTACATTGTTGCTCTTATATAATGCTTATATAATGCCAAACCCTAATATGTTAAGCATTTTTATGAGGCTCTTTTTTGTAGATTCAGTCATTTCACTTTAAAGGCAATAAAAAGGTTATTAGTCAGTTACTGAAATGCCTTATTTTACAAATGTCACTTCGTGGTCATCTTATTGGTATTTAATAAATTTGACTGTCTTTGTGTTTGGCATATTTTGGCAAAAAACATATTTTTAAAAGTAAAGAGTTGCGAAAGATGCATTGCAAATGATGAAAGGCAGAATTCAAAATGTAAAAATGAAGAAACTGATGCATATATTATGGGGGAGCTGTGATGCATGTGGCTGCCACATTCAGGTTCAATACTCAAGTGACCCAAGTTTGAATGTGATCCACCGTTGTTTCACATTCACCTTCCATGCACTTCGAGGACTTTGCTGAAAACCTGATGTGCCATTTAAAGGGATAGTTCGGCCAAAAATGATATTAAACCCATGATTTACTCACCCCTGAGCTGTCTGATATGCATATGTCCCTCGTTTTTCAGACAAACACATTTTCAGTTATTTTAGAAAATGTTTTAGTTACGGGGTCCACCTCCTTCAGGTCCAAAAAATGTGAGGTGGTCTCGGTACGCTTTCAAACAAACTCTAGAGCGGTTCGTTTGTCGTGAGAACACGATCCGAGATCTAACCGACCTAACTGCAAAATTACTGCGCATTTTGGACCAAACCAGATGCCGTAGTCAGCTGCCCAGTGCATTATCGGATGAGAAAGTGTTTGTTGACCATTTCCATTACCAATATTAGCACAATGAAAAATCGTGGACATATCTGGAGTTGTGAGGAGGTGAGGGCGGAGCCTCAGAAATTTGGTGTCTTCATGGTTTGTAGTCCATTAAACCGTTTTTTTTTCAAGCCGAATCCGCAATTCTTTCTGAAAATGAACGATTTGTCTAGACTGCTGTATACAAACTATGTATAACAACCACAGAGACATAATTACAGCAGACACCATAAAAGCTAAAGTCCGTTGTTCAAAACCTTCTTTTTAGTAAACTCTGTGTACACAAACAATGTTCTTAATGCTTAAGTTCACGTGTAGAGACACAGGTGATACTTCAAGCAAAGTATGATGTTGTGTCGAGCTTTCTTAGTGTTGTAAAAATAGCGATTTTGATGCTAACAGCATATTGAAGGCATAGCTTCTAGTTCTTTGGCGACCACTTCAGGTACTCAAAATGGCCGAAGACAAGTTTAAGATGTGAGTGACGTCAGCTGATATTCATGAATAGACTATATCAAGTAGAGAATGTTTCAAACCATAGATATTCTGACGTTTAACCCACCTACATATTACTAACTGCTGTGGTACTTAAGCACTTATACTGTGATTTGACTTTAATCGTCCCACATACTCTTTATGCAAAGCATCTTTTTGTCTCCAGCGCTTCAAGGTCAGATTATGTAACCTCATCTGGCCGTGTCTGCTGTCTCGCACCACTCAACACCACACCTTACTGAAGCCCTCCTGTAGGGCCGGAAGTGTCTCATCTAATAGCAGTCTGATTTAACTTCATGTCTTGGGTTAATGATATGGTGGGAGAGCTCGAGGGAAAAGTTCAAAGGATTAGAAATGAGAGAGGAAGATATTAATACGGAGCCTTGGGAAAACGTAGACTGTGATAGTTGGACGGTAGCGTGATAGTATCAAGTGGTCATTCTAGGGATGAGTCAGGAAAGTTGATATGTCATCCAACAACTGAGTTTATCTAAATTCATTAAGAGACTTAATTATTATTTTATATTTCCATTTGTGCATTTGCCAGATGCTTTAATCAAAACTGATTTACAGTGCATTCAACGTATACACTTTTTTAGTATGTGTCATCCTGGGATCAAACCCATGACCTTTGCATTGCCGGGACCATGCACCATGGTGTGAAAAAAATAATGGCTTTAATAAATTTTATTTTATATATATATATATATATATATATATATATATATATACATACATTCATGGGTACATGCATATATATATATATATATATATATATATATATATATATATATATATATATATATATATATATTATATACCATGGTAATACCATGGTTCTTTAATGCAAGTCCAGCTCGAATTTACAGCAAAACCTAAAAAATACACATAGTATGAAAAAATGCACATCCGCTTTCCACCAACCAATCTTCTCTTACTGAGTAAAACCATAATAATCATTATCTGTGACAGATGCCCAGTGGAGCACCATACACGCTATTAGCCAGATTGACTTTGAAGCATATTTTTCCAAAATGAGACAGATTTGATCATTAAAAGGCCCAAAACTAAAAGCCTAATTCATGCTACATTTGGACGATACAGAAGTAACTTCATTTAACCGCTTATCTGCCAGGCGGTGCCACAGCGAGGAGCTACAGTAGCACATTTGTCTCATTGTCAACATCGGCAATTACAGCAACGCTGATCACTTTCTCTGAGCTCCACTTAACCTCAATCGCTCAACAGTTCAGAGGCAGTTCAAAGTGACATCCTATACAGCTCATACAACAAACCAACACAGATGCAGTTTCAGTCAAATTTACCAATTATTCATTCTTGCCTTCAAACAAGAAGTGCCATCACAGATTGTGGCGTGTGTACATTCTTCTGATTTCTTCTGATCTTCGCATCTCTCTTGCCTTTTAAGTTCACACAGCAGTTTTCAAAGGACAACGCAGACGGTCTAATTTTGCAGCAAATTTAAGCTTTACAAACAACCGAAAAGCCACAAAGCAGGAAACAAAAGAATAAACTGTAATCTGCAGGTCTGAGGGTTCAGATTCGATTTCCCTATAGCTCAACATCCCCGCCGAGCTCCATAACAGGCATTAACCATAATCACATGGGGACATTATCACTTATATGCCTTCTGGGGAAAAATGCTGATGGATGGCTGCAGTTTAATCATGCATTAAAAACCTAACAACCCCTATGAAAATCATGCCATTGTTCATTTTCACCTCACGGTACATTACATGCCTTTTTAAAACCTTTATTATCACATTTTTTTTTACATGACAGTAAGGGCTCTCAGTACAGCAGTACGGTATGTTGGTCTTTAATGGCAATGCTGGCCTTTATTATTTTAAAAAGTCACTCAAAAAGGACATTAAAGATTTAGCTGTAAGGAGGTATGAAAACAACATGCGTTTAATGGCAATCGAAATTATGAAACATCGTTGTTTGGTGAATGTAAAGTTGTTTACATTTCCAGGTCAAATTTCTTACCAAAATCTAAAAGTTTTGCCTAATTAAAATGAAACTTTTTTATTTTTAAATCATTACATTATTCTTATTGTATTATTACTTTTTTATTAAATTAGGCACATTTCCTAATTTCTATTGTAATACAAAAAAGAAAAATTAAATGAATATTCCATTTTCTAAAAAAAATCCAGATAATTTACTCACCACCATGTCATCCAAAATGTTGATGTCTTTCTTTGTTCAGTCGAGAAGAAATTATGTTTTTTGAGGAAAACATTCCAGGATTTTTCTCATTTTATAGGACTTTAATAGAGCCCAACACTTAATACTCAACTCAACACTTAACAGTTTTTTTCAACGGAGTTTCAAAGGACTATAAACGATCCCAAACGAGGCATAAGGGTCTTATCTAGCGAAACGATTGTCATTTTTGACAAGAAAAATAACAAATATACACTTTTAAAGCACAACTTCTCGTCTAGATCCGTTCCTGTGATACGCCAGCACGACCTCACGTAAATGCGTAGTGATGTAGAGAGGTCACGTGTTACATATATGAAAAGGCACATTTGCGGACCATTGTAAACAATAAACTGACACAAAGACATTAATTAGTATCATTCCACATACAATAACGTCCGAACGGTCCTCTTTCTCAACACTTGTAAACACTGGGGCGGAGTTTCGCGTTCGTCCATTGTGACCTCTTGACGTATTGCGTGGGGTCACGCTGGTGTATCACATGACCGGACCTAGACGAGAAGTTGTGGTTATGCCTCGTTTGGGATCGTTTAGAGTCCTTTGAAACTCCGTAGAAAAAAACTGTTAAGTGTTGATTTAAGTGTTAAGTGTTGGGGTCCATTAAAGTCCATTAAAATGAGAAAAATCCTGCAATGTTTTCCTCAAAAAACATAATTTCTTCTCAACTGAACAAAGAAAGACATCAACATTTTGGATGAGATGGTGGTGAGTAAATTATCTGGATTTCTTTTTAAGAAAATTGACTATTCCTTTAAAAATAACAATAACACCAAACTTTAAAGTATTTCTAAATCATTGTTTGTAGTGTTTTATTATCTCATTTTACTAATTATTTAAAATAATCAAATCTGTCATCCATACCTGTCAACATTGGGATTTGAAAATAAGGAAAATTTCCCGAACCCGAAAATATGGCCAGTGGGATATTTAAAAAAAAATAAAAATATGGGAGAAATACGAGAAATTATTTAAACAGGATGATGGTGGGATAGAATGGTAAAATACGGGAAATCCAGGAAAAAACGGGAGGGTTGACAGGTATGTTCTCATCACTGTCAGAATTTTTTTTTAAATGTAGGCTACCTTTTCACCTTCAAAGGTTTATTTTTGTACCTTTATGGGTATACAACACATTGGGATACAATATTATACCAATTTTGTACCTTTAAAAGGTACACAGGTCCTTAAGGTACAGTAATGTACTAAAAAAGGTACAGCATTGTATCATGTTTTGTTAAGGTACAAAACAAAACAAAAAGTTAACACCCATCAACAGAAAATGTAGTTTTGTACCTTTATTTCTGACTTGTTTTGTGTTACTGTTTTTATTGCAGTATTAATTTGTTATTGCACTGTAAAAAAAAATTTTGTTACATGATTAAACAATTTAAACTTAATTTAAACGTATCACAAGTCAAAACTTAAAATAGTATGTTGAATTGACTTTCTTAAACCTCTAGCTGCATTTTTTACAGTGTGGATTTTTTTATCATTCCATTAATCTCAAACTTTAACATCATAATGCATTTCAGTGAGAATCTTTCAATCTGTGTGTGTATAAAAATATATATATATATTTTTTGTTAAACGCGACTAGTTTTCCCCTATTAATAATTCAACACACAATCTCCGTAACACAGATCCTGGTGGATTTCTTAAGAAAAAGGATACCCAAGGGGTAAAGTCGTCTCATTGAAACAATGGTGATATTAAATTCCCGTAATTCTCTCGAACATTTTCAAGCTGATGTCTATTCTGGATCTCTACACTAAGCTACCAATCCCCTTAAAACTGGACTGCCAGCAAACGGATGAAACATTTCAAAATACGCTAATAAGGAAATCGATTAAGATGGCCTCTAGATTAGATATGACTATTACAGCCATTTTGTGCCTCTTAACATCCATCTATTTGTGTTCGATTTACACTAATGACTAAAACTTTGAGCAGTGCTTATTATGTTACTGTATGGCCATTGCTGAAAATATCCTGCTGATCAATTTAGCCCTAGACTTTCCTGTTGCTCATGTCGGATTGAATGGTTGGGCAGACAAAGGACACAATGAATATATAGTGTTTACTGGTCAACAACTCTGAACTGCATCCCTGCGGTGCTCTTAACAGAACAAAAGACCAAAAATTAATAAACCACATGAAAACATGTTCGGTGCAGAACTTAGTGCCACAATGGTCTCATGCTGTCTGTGGTTGCCAAGCATTGCCATGAGGTGGTTTCTAGGGTTTTATGGGCTGTCCGAATAGGCCCACCCACATGCCTATATACTTTAAAAGAATATGACAATGTGTGTCAATTGAATGTTTTTCCTGGTTTAACTGGTCTACCAGGTGAAAGTCCAGATGATGGTCCCCAATATGCTCTTATAATTAAAAAACTAAATAATAAGCAATAAAAATAGAGATTATTGCTAATATTTTGTTCTCAACTAGCTTGATTATTGCATTAGCAATGCAAAGTCATAGGTTCGATCCCCAGGGAACACACATACTGATAACAATGTATACGTTACATGCACTGCAAGTCAGATAAAAGTGTTTGCCAAATGCATAACTGTAAGTTTTAGTACGTTGGTGTTGTATGCTAAATATGTGATCATACAGAATACGATGGTTATTCTTAAAACCTCCAATATTCTGATTCACAGCCATAAGGTACGAAAACACCCGCACTGCCCAAAGCGCTCACAAATAACCATAAAGCTCAGCTGGCGTAGGTAAAGCACAGCAGACAGAGGCCGTGTAAACAGCCCAGAGCAGCCAAACATGACTACTAAACATCAGTCCGTGCTTATTCAAGAGTGACTCTGCAATAATCCTGATAGTTAGCGCCTGGAGAAAGCTGCTTAGACATGAGGTTTATGGTAAGCGGGTGGTTGAAAACACAACTGCTATGTATTCACATACAGTATTTGCATGTTGACTGTGATTAATAAAGCGCTGGCTTCATAATGAAAATACTGCTGCCTTGATGAAAAATTCAATCTTGTTTGTTAAATTAATCAGAAATAGTTCCTACTTTAATGTAATTTATTTCAAGCAACTTTACATTCCCAACTGGCACAAGGATCAGTAGAAAATAGATTAGTCATTGTTTTTGTTAAAAAAAAAAATGCAGTATGGTCTCAAATGGCTGCATTTACCTCTATATATTAACTACATTATACTTATATACTGGTATATATAGCATAAATATCACATTTAGAGACTCCAAGGTACCATGTAACATACTGATAAAAGTTCTGTTTTGGAATATTTACACAGCACATATGACAATGTAAGATGCAAATTTATTTTAGTCACAGAAAATACAATTTATGTTTTATGCATTTTGGCTGCTTCGTTTATACAACAATCACGCTTTTGAATGTTTTCTCTAAAAATTATATATTTTTTTCTCTAAATCTAATTGAGTAGTTTTTTATTTTCCTTGTAATTTTATTAATGACATGTAAGTTTAATTTCAGTATTAAAATACCTTATGGTATACCATATCAAAATCATTGTCATTGCTTTGTTTTTGTGTCATTTACTGGTACAGCCAAGCGACTTTCGTGACCCTCCTTATCCCACTGTGCGACCCACAAGTGGGTCCCTTCCAGCGGCGGTCGGTGAATTCTCTTCTGAGGGGTGCAAATTTAAAATATGTGTTTGGACTGTGATGTGTGTGACTCGTCATTTCAAAATTTGTGTTCATTGCGTCATGTGAACCTATGTGCATATAGTGCCAGTCCTAGATGTTGGGGGCCCTAAGCAAACCTTTGTGAGGGGCCCTCTGTCAGTGCATTTATAAAACCCATTCAATGTTGCTGTTAGATATTTGTTAACTTACCACATAACGTATGATCTTACAGCTGTATATTATTCCCATATGCACATTACTTTAAAACCCTGAATGATAACCTTGCTGATAATAACATGAAACATGTATGTGCTGTAAAGCTGTTTTGATTTAAAATGTTTTGTGAGAAGCACTCAAAAATAAACCTGATTTAAATTTAAATTAATCTAATGAATCAAATTAAAGGAACAGTATGTAAGAAATTTATCAATTAATCATAAAATGGCCCTGATTTGTCACTAGACATTAAGAAATCATTTTCATTTCAAATACTTATATCACTGACAACAGTGGTCTGGCCAGGATATTGTCAATTAAAAAGTGGAGTTGCAGCCCTCAACTGATGTTTATGTTGTCATTTTGTGTATTGGCCACCAGTTGTGAGATTGCAGTACCAGTTTTTGCCACAATCCCACATACTGTTCCTTTAAATATAAATACAAACTGTTAATACAGTAAAAAATAACAATTTAAAACGTTACCCATTTCCCAAACCTAAACAAACTGAAATACAAACACGTTAAAGTGCATAAATGTGGTTCCCTTGCTTCACGTTTTATTCCCTTTAATCTGCTCCAGACGGATAGCTTCGTTTTAAAGCAATGGTGGGCATATATTATGCCCATCATTAGCACATCACTCTCCTGCGTAATGCACGCGACCGTCTCTCAATGCGTGTGCACTCTGCATACTTTATCAAGCTTGGTTATTTAAGTTATATGAGCATTTTATTCTTAAGTCATAAGCATATTTTAACAATTTACCATTAAACTAAGAATAACAGTCAACTTTATAATTGTTAATATTCTGAAATACGTTGTTATGATGCATTCAGCCTACAAATGTGACCTCTAAAAGCTGCAGCCGGCGGATTGAGAAACGGCCTGCATGTTGTCCGAGTACAGATCAGTGATTAAAGAAATCATTAAGTATTTTTTAAAAACCTGCATAAATGCACATGTTTGCAAATTATTAAAATTATAGCGTCTTGTTTTCATTAAACCTAATAATAATTTTGATTTGGTACAATGGAAAGAGCGGCACTGTGTGCATCATGGTCTTGTCAAATTACGTGCCTGCTGCACACACGTTGAAAGAAATTATGATAAAAGAGACACTCGCATTCATAAAATACTCACAAGACACTAACTTAACATTAAACTCTGATTACACATGAGATTAAATGAGTATCTGGCAAACGCAAGCGTCTCTTTTATTATAAATCCCTTCGAAGCGTCTACAGCAGGCACGTATTTTGACATTACACGTGATGCACATTACATGATGCGCCAAACACATAAATGACGAACTACACACATGACGGACTACATGTTGTGACGAGCTTCCCTTCGTGCCCTCGAAAATGAAGTCACCGAAAACCACTGGTCCCGGTTGGGGTTCCGGTTAGTTTATTAACAAAGTTTTAACTTTGTCCTCCATCTAAACAAAACTGCTTGACTCTTTTGCCATATTAATTGCTTGCATTTAGCATGACTTTCTTACTTAGTATTTTTGTCTTGTTTTAAATACAAATATGAATATATTCTTAAATCAAGATGCATTTTTGTGATAAGAAAAATCAAAAAGAAAATAAGTCTCAAATTTAAGTGAATTTGTGCATAAATCAAGCAAAAAAATCTGCCAGTTGGGTAAGCAAATTTTTTTTCTTAAACATTTAATTAATAAAAATGTGCTTACCCCCTTGCACATTCAGCGACCCACTGGAATTTACAACAAGGAACAGCACTCTTATTTTCATATGTGCTGCGAGAACAAACAAATTAGCAGAAATATTTAATAAGACACGTAAGGGTTGAGGCCAGAGCACTTTGTGAAAGACGAGCCTTTGAATTCTGGGGAAAGCTGTGTAGGTCTGCTGGCAGGATTCTGTGAGAGGCTGGTTAATAGGCATTACCTCAATAAACAGTAAACGCAAGTGGCGTTTCTGCATGAATGAACAGAATAAAAAGCATTTTCAAATTATTTCTGCTTTATAACGGTCCAGCAGAAACCTAGCCCTATGAATTAAGATTTACATTGAGGGCATTTTCTCAGAAATGCAGTTTAATGTGTATTTCGGGTACCTGAGCGTTTAATGGTGTTCAGAAAGACATATTCAATTTTCATTTTAAGTGGATGGCTGATGTTTATGCATAAAATTTGATTCGGGACAAAAGAACAGCCTTTTCGCTTTAAATAAGAATCTAATGCGAAGACTACCAATAAGAAACGTAATATATGTAGGTTTTAAGGGAGACTGCAGAGAAAAGGCAATGAGTGTTTTGCTGATTTTTAAAGGTCTCTATTAGATGTTGGGACTAAATATACTACATTGTAAACTAGAGCTGTATTAAAGCTGAAACAGGCTGCGTATATAAAGACTGTAAAACTACTGATGGTGAAAACCTTGAACAAAATGCATTTCTAAAAACCAAGATTTATGAGACAAGGAGCAAAATGTCCTTATAAGTGGTTTAGATCCAGGCACTATAGATATTATATCTGTGAGGACGTCCTATAGACCAATTTAGAGTAGACGTCACAGTTACGTCACTGCAAGCTGCGCGCGCAATGCGGTTGCAGAAAAACAGTGGAAATGAATTAGACACGAGTGAAAAGAGCAAGATAACTCACTAGAAAATGTCCGGTTGTGCTGTTAAGTGTCAGAATAAGAATGCCAAAAAAGATGGCTTTCATTTTTATAGAATACCATCGTCAAAGACATCATTTGAAGATAAACGTAGGTGTTTATGATTACAATAAGCCCTTAAACGGACAGAATGGAGCAAGGAAATGATCTGGAAATCTTTTAATAATTAGAATAGAAAATAAGTAGAGAAGATGTCCGGTGTTCTGTCGAAGTCTGTTCCCTCCATGTGTTTCTTATAGCGTTTTTATCATACAATTATAATTTATTAAGGAAGAAATAACAAAAAACAGGAAAATTATGAAATATTTAATAAACGCTATTATATATAATACATGATAGTATTGTTTTTATATGTACTTTAGCGATTCAAACTGTAAAGATATTTGATTAAGCAAAAAAGAACAATACATATACATTACATACATGCATATCAGTAGCCAAGCCATTTAAACTTTTTATCTATCTAAAAAAATAAACGTAACGCGATTAAAACGCTATAAGAAACATTGCACTAAAGGGAAACATAAAGGAATCAGACTTCGACAGAACACCGGATCCATAAAAATCACGGTTTAATGCTAAAACACTTCACAACCCTACTGCGGAGCAGTCACTTTCTGCAACCAGTTTGGCTCCGCCCACAAAAAGTCATCTCTGTTTGCAAACACGAAATTGGTCTATATGACAGATCTATAAATCGAGAGCTGAAACACACCACACCACAGAAAAGTGTGTTATTAACCACCCAGCCAAATTTGAAAGATAAAAAAACAGCAAATAAATTAAATAAGTTCAAAATTTTAGGAAACAAGGCAGGTTTATCTGATTTCAAATTTTGGGGCGTGTCCGCTGTCGACGCTGAAACCACGCCCACTCGCAGAAAGCATCTGTCTCTCCCAACTTTCAAATTCTGCACAATCTGAATGGATGGTCATGATTGTGTTAGGGGCGGGGCCAGGCTCAGTGGCTCGGTAACGCACTGGGGCCACCGAGCCTGGCTCCGCCCCTAACACAATCATAAGCATCCATACATTTTAGCTCCGCCCAAATAATAATGATTTTTTTTTAAACATTGGAAACTATTGAAAACATACGCCGGCACGCCCCCTAAGGCATAATAAAATGATTTACAGCCTATTGAGCCACATAGTTGTGTAGTTTGCTGTTATAATAATAATAAAAATACGTTTTATTTACAAAGCGCCTTTACCAAGGTCGGGGTCTGGCTTGCATGTCGCCATTCAAACCCATTTCAAAGGTGCCCAGTATGATTCAGATCTAGGCATTCAGTAATCAGTTTCTCTATGAAAATACGCTTGTTGCAAAAAGATTAAAAGCATGCTGGCATTAATACTGGAATGCATTCAGTGGTGTTCACATTTTTCTAACCTGTGTATTGAAAATAAAGAAACGATACAATTTTCATTCCAAACATACAGTAAATGTAATACCACTGACTTTATTATTGTGTTTTCCCATATAGGGCTGTTCCTCTAGCATAATCTGTCCCTGTGCTTGAGAGGTTTTCACTGTGGCACTCGCTCAGTAAAATTGTGACCTCCCTTGCAAGCAAATACAATCATTAGGCTCTTGGGGTTCATATGAAAGCACAAAGCCAGAGGAGGAGAGATCCAGGGTGGCTGCCTGCTTCATTCGGACCATTATTAGACAGAAGGCACCTGACACCTAGTAGCTATATTTTTCACACACCTTTACAAAAAAATGTTAAATAAATGGTTATTGCTCTTTTTAAATGCTTAAGTGTTATTGCTGCTAACCTACTGTAAAACTATGCATCACTGGTAACTGAACTTTCACGAGCCTCACATTTACTTATTGTTGCAGTAGCCAATGACCTTAAAGAATCTGAGGCGTTCAATTGGTGTCATTTCACACTGTGCCTAAGAACACCCATTATCTGTGGTAAAATCACTGTAACACGGCCTCTTGTGGCTTTAGTATGAAAGACTGAATTTAAACCCACCATCACACTGCTCAAGGTCACTGTGGGCAAATACAGTAATGGACTGACCAATCAGAATAAAGGAATAAAGCAGAGATTTTCACACCTATTATTAGGATTGCTGTATTAATAATACAACCAACCTCTACTCAGGGCAGATATGCAATATATAATCCGCATATTACCAGGACATTAAATAACTTGCAAATTTGCACATAAAAGGTCAACATATAATACATTAAAAATATCAGAAGAGCCATACAGATGTAAGTTAGTGTGCAGTGTACAGTATACTGTAGAAAATGACTTTCTTAGTTAGTATTTTTGTCTTGTTTTAAGCACAAATATTAAAAAATTCTCAGGTCAAGATGCATTTTCTTGATGAGCAAAATAACCTAAGAAAAAAAGCATAGTTTAAAGACAAAAAATATCAAATTTAAGTGAATTTGTGGATTAAACAAGCAAAAAAATCTGCCAACTTTTTTCTTAAACACTTAATTCCAGAAAAAATTCAAGAAAAATTTGCTTACCCCATTGACAGATTTTTTTCTTCTTTTATCCACAAATTCACTTAAATCTGATACATTTGGTCTAAAAACTAGAAGGTCATTTTGCTTATCAAGAAAATTTTGATTTAAGAATTTTTAGATATTTGTACTGAAAACAAGACAAAAATACTAAGTAAGAAAGTCATTTTTTACACAACATAAACTGCAAAAAAGTATTTTTAAGAAAAAAATTCTTAGCATTTTTGTCTGGTTTTCAGTAAAAATATCTAACATTTTTTAAATTAAGATGCTTTTTCTTGACAAAAATATAAAATTTATGTGATTTTGTGCATAAAACGAGCAAAAAAATCTGCCAAATGGGTAAGCAAAAAATCATGAAAATTAATTAAATTCAAGAAAAAATCAAGAAATATTTGCTTACCCCATTGGCAGATTATTATTTTTTTTGCTTGTTTTATGCACAAAATCACTTAAATTTGATATTTTTGGTCTAAAAACTAGACTTATTTTCTTGTGTGGTTTTGCTCCTTAAAGCATCTTAATTTAAGAATTTTTAGATATTTTTACTGAAAAAAAGACAAAAATACTAAGATTTTTTTTCTTGAAAATATTTTTTTTTTTTGCGGTGTATGTTTTAATTGTTTCCAATGGAAGTGCCACACTTAAAAAAAAATGTCAGTAGCTGACATTTTTGTCTCTACTCGGTGCTGATTTTTATCTATTGCCGAGAGCTGAAAAATGTTCAACTTCTGGAAGAACGGTGGACTCGTCAGTATCACTCAGTTGTCCAATCACAGTGGAGGAAGAGCGGGACAAATACCACATCAACCAACTGGCGTATCATACAACAACTGATAAATAAAACAAAAGTATCACAGCAAACAAAGCTCTCAGCTAAAGAAACACTGGCACGTGCCCACAGTCGGCATGCCCCTGGCATTTTCAGACGTGTTTAAACGGTTTGGTGGGTATGTGACCTCAGTTTTGTTTAAAATGACATTTAATGTAAATGTAAATGAAAAATAAAATGCAAAGCTCAGTAATAAAAGACTATGGGGTGGTTTCCCGGACAGGGTTTAGATTAATCTACGTTATATTGGGACATTTAAGTATTTTTTACAAACAAACCTTACAAAAAACTATACTGGTGTGCATCTTGAGACAAAACAATGGTACTAATATATGTTAAAGGTGCAGTGTGTACATTTTTGTGACATCTAGTGGTGAGGTTGCACATTGCAACCAAACAGCTCAGTCCACTGCTCACCCCTTGCTTTTGAAATGCATAGAGAAGCTACGTTAGCCTCCACCGAACAAACATATCATCGTCGGAGACAACTTCGCAAAAAAACTTGTCCGCTAAGGGCTTCTGTAGAAACATGGTGGCACAAAATGGCGACTTCCATGTTGGGGGACCCTCGGTGTTTGTAGATAAAAACAGTTCATTATGAAAGGTCTTTATACACCACTGATAATATAGTTTTGTATAATATTTTGCATTTATGTCAAGAGATCCTTTTAAAAATGACACAATGCACCTTTAAGATATGTCAGTGCAATGTGTTTTGCAGCTCAAACCAGCATTTTAGTTTGGGAATAGGATAAACCCTGTCCAGGAAACCCCTATTTCATTTTCTAATGTTCCACATTTGTGTAATTTCAATACACTTTAAGTCTAATGTAAAGAAAATAGAGAAATAACATTGCTTTTAAAGAATAAAGCACTTGGAAGTTAGCGAAGAAAACCACCCATTCGATTATCATATTATTGCAAAGCTCATCTCCATAAATCAGCATACAAGAGACGTTTAAAGCAGAAGCGTTTTGAAAAGAACAAAATCTGCCTCCCAAAACCACAAATCATTTCCATATAAAAGGCACATCACACATTCAATATGAAACCTCAGTGTAAAACTTGAGACATCCCTCTGTGTCTGCTGCTGTAATCCTGCACTCGGCAGTGCGTTGAGTAGCACAGGAACAACCGAACTTACCGTTTTCTGTGTTTTCGTGCTCCGTGTCGGTTAAGGTGAGGTTGGAATTGGCCCTGCTGGATAGGCAGGAGCTACGGCCTGATTTGGGGTTGCTGCGACCCCAGAGACGGACAGCGTGCTCCGGGGACATGATCCCATCCGTTTCTGTGTCAGCATCCGACCCCACGCTGACAGAGTAGTCACGATGGGGCAGGCCCATTTCTGTCCTATATGATGTCATATGGGGCAACACTGGATCCGCAAAGGCCATGTCTCTAAGAGAGAAGTCTGCACCTGTAGTGACAAGAGATAACCATTACTAAACAGAGTTAAGTAATCCATGAGCGCTTCCTCTGTCTACTGACTAGTAGACTACTAATAGGGTTCTTGTTACTCAACTTGTAGAGCATAGCCATCTGCTCAGTCCTGGTAGTGTCGGTGCCCTAAACGATGTTATAATGGAATATTTCACATCCACAGATGAAGAATCAGATGATAGAGATGTTAATAAAGAGGAGGAATCCCGATGAAGGTACCCTAGTCATGCTATTGTCATGCTTTGCTTGCTATTCTAAATAAAAAGTACAGAGTAAAATAGTCGTGCCATCTAAACATACAAGAGACGATCAAAAGTTCAAAGACTATGCCCATGATAAACAACTTAAAACTTCACTAAAACAGTTAAATACAATAAAAGTGAATAAATGTGGTTGAGATGATATAATAACATAATTATGTTCAAATGTTTCTAAGGGCCAGATTACTAAACGGGGCAAATTACATACCTGTCAACATTGGGATTTAAAAATAAGGGAAATTTTCCAAACCCTAACAACACAACCCCAGTTTTCACAAGGGAATGGATGGGTACACTGCAAAAATGACTTTCTAACTTAGTATTTTTTTATTATTTTCAGTACAAATATCTAAGAATTCTTGAATCAAGATGTGTTTTCTTAATGAGCAAAATTACCTGAGAAAAAAGTACTTTTTTCTTAAACACTTAATTCAAGAAAAATTAATGTAACATTTTCATACCCAATTGGCAGATTTTTTTCTTGTTTTAATCACAAATTCACTAAACTTATTTTCTTAGGTAATTTTGCTGATCAAGAAAACGTATCTTGCTTTAGGAATGTTTAGATATTTGTACTGAAAACAAGACAAAACTACTAAGTAAAAAAGTCATTTTTGCAGTATACCTTGTATTATTATTTGTATGGCTCTCTTGCATTTGCAAGTGACTTGTTATACCAGGGTTTCCCGCAAAAAAATTGTTAGTTAAGGTGGTAGGGTTGTGCAGGTGGGCGGGCCGGGGGCGTGGCAATCAAAGGGGCGGGGCGTACGCGTCATGATGAAAATATTTGTATTTAAAACACTCAAAAAAATCTCAATTTTGAAGAAATTATGACAAAAATAGAACGTCCACGCTATTCTCAGAGATGCACTTGACGGCCTTTTGTGCAGCGAATTTTTTTTTTTTTTTTTTTTGGACGACCTTGTTAAGGTGGTAGGGTATCCCAGCTTAGGTGGGCCGCCCGAACTGAAAAGTGCTGCGGGAAACCCTGTATACACATAGGCTGAAGAGTTGCATTCCTTAACACCTTCTGAGTTAAGTAATAAAGCAAAAAAGCTATGTTTTCCTACACGCAAAGTTCGAAAAAAAACGCACACCCTGCCACACGCATCAGCCCACACATTCAAATGTGCGAGTTTGTGGCCGTGGCTGTTGTACGATTCACTTTGTACGTATTCATACGAATTAAACAACTCATAATATTCGTACAAATTCCCGTGAAATCAGGCTAAAATAGTCTGGTATAAACAAATAGTTGCCTATATGAAAATCACAGCCAAGAAAACTTAATTATTGCAATTACATCTACACATAAATGAGATTAAATGAGAAGTATTTAACATTTATCTTAAATATCTCCCGCATCAGATATTTCTCCTGGGAAAAAACTGTAATCTCAATATTGTCTCAGAGTTTCAGATCTCAACAATTTCACAAACTGAGCACCAATTTGCCATTTTTGCAATCAAAAGTCAATATTACTTAAGATTTTAATAATTGAACTCATCCATTTTTATGCAATTTAACAAAATGCTGATTATTTTAACTATACAATCAACATTCATTTTACAGCTTCATAATCTTAATGAATTTTAAAGGGGCCATGGCATGAAAATCTGACTTTTTCCATGTTTAAGTCCTATGACTGGGTCCCTAGTGTTGCTATCAAGAAAAGTGTTGCTATAGAAAATGTGAAAATATGTAACTTTGAGATAATAATTTTTAGTTTTGTGATACTAATATGTACCTCTGAGATACTAATGTGTAGTTTTAAGATACCAATATGAACCTTTGAGATACTAATATGTACCTATCTCAGGGGTACATATAAGTATCTCAAAGATACATATTTTAAGATACTAATATGTACCCCTGAGATGCTAATATGTACTTTGAGATACTAATATGTACTTTTGAGATACCAATATGAACCTTTGAGATACTAATATGTAACTTTGATATACTAATTTTTACTTTTGAGATACTAATATGTGCCTCTGAGATACTAATGTGTAGTTTTAAGATACCAATAACCTTTGAGATACTAATATATACCTATCTCAGGGGTACATTTTAGTATCTCAAAGATACATATTTTGAGATACTAATATGTACCCCTGAGATGCTAATATGTAACTTTGAGATACTAATTTGTAACTTTAAGATACTAATATGTACTTTTGAGATACTAATTGATTTTCCTCTGTATGAGTGTAAAAGCAACTCTATTAAGTTATTCAATTTCAGTTCAAATCAAATTTATTTCTATAGCACTTTTCACAACATTGCATTGTGTCAGTGTTTATTTTTTAATGGGTTTTAAAAACAAAAAATCATATTTTAACATATTTAACATATAAAACAAAAGCAATAAATCATGGTACCGTGTTCCTGCTTTTTATATGATTAAATTGACCGAAAAATATGCAACATATGCCACTTGTGAATACATAACAAGACCTTTATTCTCAACACTCAACCCTCTTTGAGTGTACACAACCTCTATAAACATTTAGAGCATGCAAAGGCCACACATACGAGAAAAAGGAAATTACAGATTCATGCTTGAGAGTGAATGCAATAAATGTAAGTGTGTCTGATGCATTTAGTATTCAAGGAGAGGAAACGGATATAAGTCACCATCAACTGGACACATTAGAAGGTCATAAAAGACATCAGCCAATCAGCATTCACAGTAACCCTCTCTCATTAAAGTCCCGGCACGCTAATGGGAAAGCTGCAACGCCGCATTCAGCGTTCCTTTTATCTTTCCACTTTTAGCTATTGCTTTTTCATAGCGGGTGAAATATATTAACAGGGGATCAAATCGTCACCGCAGTCTCTTAATTGCTTGAATGCAATCAGTCTCTGAAGCATCGTGCATCTTCAGTCTGCAAGATGAGATCCGCCAAAGCCTTCGATAGCTCATCTCATGTCAGAAAGTAAATGTAATAGATATCAGCTTCAATATGAAGTCGGAGAGCACAGTGATCAAGGGAAGAATGTCTCTCGCTTCAGAGGAAACACGTGGATCATGTGTCAGGGATTTTTTCAATTTTCAACTAATTTTTTGCTTTAAACATTTTAATATGATACATTTACAGTTACAGTAGCTATAGAAATCCAGACTAAAGTCTCAATGTAATTATCAAATCAACCTCTCAAATATTCAAAAAAATATTCCTTTGAAGTCAAGCTCAATGGTACCCCCTTTTGGGTCTCTTCTTACATTGTATTACTTGGCTGTGGTACATTTTTGTCATGCAGTTACAGTAAGTAGCACCATGAGTACCGTTTCTGTAGCTCAACTGATGGAGGATGGTGCTAGCGGTGCCAAAGTTGTTAGTTAAAATCCCAGGAAGCACACATCTTCATTGAATGAACTGTTTGAATGAGGGGTTGTAACCTTTAAGCTCATAATTTGATTCCAAATTGATACTTAACACATCTTGCAATTTCAGCAACAGCGTAGGGGTGCAATTCTTTGGCGAGTTAAGGTGACTTGTTGCCAAATTCTGTGTGAGAAAAATATGCCTGTTAGGACTCGCCGATAAAAATAGGATATCGAAAGCTAGCATCGGAGGGGCGTTTGGATATTGTTTAGTGTAAATCAAATGCCTGCTGTTTACTGAAGCGGAACATAGGATCGCTCTCAACACCACCATCTTGTTCCAAAAACTAGACAATTTAATTATGCTGCCTCTTAAGAAACCTAGTTTGGCCAAAATAATAAGGCAACATTGCACATCCATTTACAGAGAAGGCAATCCCAGAATGCATTACAGGACATTCACATATTCAGGATAAATGAAGAAAAGTAATGGATTGTCTGATAAATCAACTGTGCACTGCTGCTTTTCTCACTCATTCCGAACTTAAACTATGAAGACTACTGCCACCCACAGTCCGCTCGAATCAGCGCGGGATTATTTGCGCTTAAATAGTTAATCTAAATAATTAACAATTAGATTTTACATTTTATTTCTCCCGTCGCTTGGGCCCTGACTGCGCGTGGGCCCCTGGGCACGTGCCCATAATGCCCATTGGTTAATCCGGCCCTGATTGTTGCATGAAGCTGATGGAGAAATGAGAACATTTATTGTGATTATATCAGTAGGGTTGCACCTTATCTAACAATACAAGCACTTACAGTATACTTACAGTCCACATACCCCCCCCCCCAAAAAAAAAACACTGATACTATATGCATATGTATGGGTTAGGTTCAGCACTGGTACCTAGAATTTACACAGAGTACATACAGTGTTAGAAAAAATGTTTAAAAAATGTACCCCAGCTGTTACTGGGAAAGTGGCTTTCAAAAAAGGCCTAATATATAACATAAGGCACAGATATGTATGCATTTTGTACAGTAATGTACCTTTGAGATAATAATATGTAACTTTGAGATACTAATTTGTACATTTGAGATAATAATTTGTACCTATTATTATCTCAAAATATGTATATTTGAGATACTAATATGTACTTTTGAGTTACTAATATGTACCTTTGAGATACTAATTTGTACGTTTGAGATACTAATATGTACCTTTGAGATACTAATATGTAACTTTGAGATACTAATTTTTAACTTTGAGATACTAATATGTACCTATTTCAGGGGTACATATTAGTATCTAAAAGATACATATTTTGAAGTGCTAATACGTACCTTTGAGATACTAATATCTACCTTTGAGATACTAATATGTAACTTTGAGATACTAATTTGTACGTTTGAGATACTAATATGTACCTTTAAGATACTAATTTGTAACTTTGAGATAGTAATATGTACTTTTGAGTTACTAATACATACTTTTGAGATACTAATATGTACGTTTGAGACTAATAATATGTACTTTTGAGATACTATTGTGTAGTTTTGAAATACCAACATGAACCTTTGAGATACTAATATTTACCTCTGAGATACTAATGTGTAGTTTTGAGATACTAATGTGTACTTTTGAGATACCAATATGAACCTTTGAGATACTAATATGTACTTTTGAGATACTAATGCCTTTGAGACTAAAAATATGTACTTTTGAGATACTAATATGTACCTCTGAGATACTAATGTGTAGTTTTGAGATACCAATATGAACCTTTCAGATACTAATATGTAACTTTGAGATACTAATGTGTAGTTTTGAGATACTAATATGTACCTTTTGAGATACTAATGTGTACTTTTGAGATACCAATATGAACCTTTGAAATACTAATATAAACTTTTTGAAAGTGTACTGCCCCATTGACAGCTGGGTTACATTTTGACATTTTTTCTGACATTTATTCTTTCAATTGGCAAAGGCGGATTAGCGCCACCACCTGGGCTGGAGTGTCTATTATTCAAGCTCTAAGCGGAAGAATGTACGGGTGTGAGGCGTTTGGAAAAATAGGTCCACAAGTTAACAACGAATGCTAAAACAGCTGTTGGAAAGCATCTTTTGCAGCGATTTTTTTGTGAGCATATCAGTGAACACCCCTGACCACTCGGTGAGTTTCACGTCTTTTTAAACGAAAGTTTAATGCATTTTAGAAAGGATTGTTCCAGTGCTCCATTAAACCCATTGTAGAGGTGTGAGGTGAAACACAAACATCCGAAAATTCTCAGGGCAGCCGCATATGTCGAAATTTCAGTCAAAACCGTTCTATTTCACCATAAACAATCTGAAAACAGGGCTTTAAGTCTAAAATACCGAACTTGTCCTTTAAGGTTTTTGTTCCAGCTGCCTATGTAAGCTATAGTGAGCAACACACATGATTTTGAAACACACAGCTACTGTGGCCTGATCGTGGTTTCAGTATAAATACTGTACATTTATACCCTTTAAATAAAGAGTGGATGATTCATAGCACGTTGGTTTTCTTTAAGATGGTGTAAAATAAAGCTTATTCAGCCTTTTTCTCCCTGGCTGTTGAACTTCTCAAATCTTCTGCTTGTACACCTTTTCATGCTATAATTGCTGTAGCATTTTTTTGCAGTGTTGCATAATGCGTGGCAGTCCCTTCTGAAAAGGCACCCATTTCCATACTGGTTAGTGCTAGTTTGGTGCTGGTCTAGCTGGTGGACTGGCACAGCTACTGTATATTGTATACTGTATATTGAAAATGTCATTATTAAAGGATTCTGGTGACAAGCAATGATGGTCCTTTCAACAGGGTTATTCATATGGGTAATATTTCGTGCTGTATTCAAGTTTTCCAAGTACAAACCTTATCCTTGTAAACCTTATCTTACAAAAATTTGGCCCTTAATTGTTCAGGTACACTTAGTTGTGGTTCCAAGATAAACGTGCATTGAACATTCAAAAAACAGATTTCACAGTAAACAATCAATCCGATAATCTGATTTGTGCCTTAATCAATCTAACTAAAATCTAAGTTGTGTCTGAAAGTCAACCAGTAGTTTGATCCATGCCATCCTGTTAAGAAATCTTGTTCTCCTTACCCTGCCTGCTGAACTCGTCGGCCTCATGGTGCACAACGTCTTTGACCCGGCTGCCATAAGCTAATCTGGAGTCCTGGTCGAAAGCTTTGAGGGTCTCACTGGAGCTGTAAGACTTTGGGTTGAGCTTGCCATCCTCGCTGTCGGCTGATGAACTGGTGTACCGACGCTCCGTGTCCCGTCTGGAGGTCAGGGAGCGGTAAGGTCTGCGTTCTTTCACTTCCATGGCAATCTTGTCTCTCGACTCAACATCAAATGAAAGGGCTGAATCAGTCCTTAGGATTCTAAAGAAACAGACACAGATAAAAGCTTAAGTTAAACACATAGTATTTAACATTTATGTATTTGTATGTTCAGAATATTCACAAATTATAAATTATTTCATAGCAAAAATATAGTTAGAGTTTGATTCATTTTCATTTCAATTAACTGATTCAAGACTCTGATTCATCACTTGTAATATGTTAACTGAAGTGTCCATTATGCTGATAGAATTGAAAAAATGCATTACAATTTGTAAAAAATATTACATTGATATTTTTAATATTGACTGAATAAGGTCATGTCAAATATCGAAATCAATGTGAAATCAAACTTCAAAATTTGATTATGAGACTTTATAGCCTGAATTTCACATAAGGTTAAAAAAAGTTGGTAAATGTTTAATTTTATTACTCATTAATTTTATATTTTTGCAAATGTATAAAATAGTTTTTTTTTTCATTCTTGTATGTGTATTTTTTGTGAAACAATTTTACCCTATCTATTTTTATTCCACTAGCAAATATCATCAAAAAAAAAAAAAAAAAATGTATCACATCTAAAACACATTATATATTTATATATATTTTTTTGTCATGTGTTTTTAAATCCAGTTCAACATGATTGAATCAAGTTTTCTCAAAATGAAAATTGTTTTAATTAATGTTAATTTCATTTTTAATCATGTGGAACCGATGTCCAGAAGGTTTTTTTTCAGTGCACTGAAAAAAAACTTCTGGACATCGGTTCCACATGATTAAATTAGGTTTTCTTAAAATGAAATGATTTGATTCAATCATGTTGAACTGGTGTACAAAATTAAATTACGTAGATCCAACATTTTTTTTAAGAAAAATAATTTTAAGAAAACTTAATTCAATCATGTGCAACCGGAGATTCTTTTCAGTGCATGTGATTGTTTCTCCAGGTATGATTTAACTACTCATCTATTTTAACCATGTCACTCTGACCACTGCAAGCCTTTTGTTCACAGTTCAAATGTGCACTTGTAAACAAATAAAAAAATAAAAGATGCATCGTCAAGCAAATTTCCGCAGAAACATTTCTAACAAGAAAATGGACAATCATTAAAGGAAGGAAGATTTCTGTTCAATCTCTTAAAATAGCTCTCTCAGTCAGGACAACGTTATGCAGCACAGCAAATTTTGGAGCAGAATCCATTTTGATAAAATACAGCACAACAAGCGTAGCGCCTGTAAACTTTACGACTCAAATCCCCCGCCCTCCTATTTTAACCCGCCTCTGAGAGAAAACCTGCATTTGCAGCAGATTTTTAAGTGGCGGTTGTCGTTCAGTGGGCTCTGCTGTTTATATGATGTGAATGGCTGTTCGATGCAACAATGCACTTTTATGACTTTCATCAGGAGCGGCAAACCAGCACTGTTCAGGACTCATTAATAAAAGACTTATAATTCACAAAAACACAGAAAAATTCATTCATGTAAAATTTTAAAAATGTTGAACCAAATCCATTACTTTTATAATGTAACACAAATTAAGAAAAAGCTATTACATTACAATACAAAAAAGCATCACATAGGTATTATAAAATATGCATTTTTAAATATTCCCTCGAATGACACCAAAACCCATCAAAATTGAAGTCATTCTTCATAGAAAATCTTTATTTCAGCATTTTTCATGATTTTCACAAACGTTTAATGCCTTACAGAAAATGTTCTTCTTTAAATATATAAACAAACAATATATCAAACAAAATGCTTAAAAAAAAAACTTCAAATCCTACCTTTATTAGTTCTCTTTATAATCTCTCAAATATGGGTAGATTTCTTGAAAAACACCAATTTTTGAGCAAAAAAATGAGAAAATTCAATTTTTGTGAAGGACTTTTGATAGAGATCAGATTCAGAGCGATCTTTAAAACATACACGGAAGTCTTACTCTTTCACGTGAGGCGCTACTTTGGGGTTTTATAAGTTGCAGAAAACCTGGTGGATAATAGTGGTATCGCGAAAAGCCGGAAATTCTCGTCATTGGCAGAAAGCGTATTCTCTTAATTGACGAGTTATCTCGTCAATGGCGGGGAAAGAGTTAAGAGTATATCTGATATCAATAACACCAACCACACCAATATATTAAAAAGTGTGAAAGAGATTTTAGAGATTTCAAATAAATACTGGATTAAAATGTGTTCTGTTCCTCACATTCCAAACCCATTGAATTGATTGAAACATCTAAAATATCTTGCATTTTATAGTGCATATACTTCCTTTGTGTTGGATGGCAATCTGAACATCAATTCATATTCAATCTGCATGCTGCAAAACATTTTCTTTGGTGTTGTACAGAAGAAATCAAATAACAGATCTGTGCTACACTACGTATCATTGTCTCCCTTTGTAATACACCATCCACGACCAACATCATTACACCACCAACAGCATTGTACAAAACAATCCACCATGATAATAAAAGCTGCTTCGCACCAATGCATGCGTCTCTGACTAAATCACGCAATGCTGCCCGGTGCAAAAAACAAAATGGCTGCGTGCAGACAAGAGAAATATATCTGTAGATGCACAGCAACAGTGCATCACGTAACCTGACATCAATTTATAAGTCCCCGGATCCTCCGTGGACAAGATATCACCCGGCCCTGCAGCAGCAGAGGAGATCTTAAACGTGTCAATGTGGATTTATGAAGTTGATTAGAGGTTGGGTCGTTGTTTTCTCGGAGGCTCGCTTAAGATTTCACTGCTTGATTCATTTTATTTCCTGCAAGAGCTCAGATCCGCATCAGATGTGTCAGACTGCGCGGACTGTGCGATCTGTAATAGATTAAACTGTATGCTGGACAGTTTTCAGACCCCAGAGCACTTTTTGCATCCGCCGCATCTATTGATGGAGCGAGCACTGATGTATATAAAACAGAATATACAATAAAGTTGGTTGACATCCTAACAATGTTTATTTGATTTACTTATTCCCCCTTACCCCACCCTCTCCTTTTTATATGACATCTGTATATACACTCCAAAAAAATGCTGGGTTATTTTCAAACCCAATGCTGGGACAAATAGTGACAAACCGTTGAGTAAAATTCCAGAAAACATCTACATTTTATCTAACAATAGGTTAAAACAACCCAGCATTTGGGCTGAAACAACCCAAAGTAGGTAACAACAACTCAACGGGTTGGGTTCGTCCCTTTATAACCCAACACTGGGCATTTTTTAGTGTGTAGTTCATTTGAACTTTGATATATGTTCTTGATATGGGAAACACACATCAGTTTAAGCTTACATAAATGTCAAGAAACTATTTTGAAGAGAGAAATATAATTGTTGGCTAAAGACCGTTTCATTAGATGCACGTGTGGTGACGCGATACGTGTCTGGTCCGAACTTTACTTCCGGTTTCAGTTTTTTTAGTGGTCTGACTAGTTGCTAAACTGAACTTTTGAACAAAAACCTTGTCGAAAATAACAAATGTTTTGGTTTCCTAGGTAACCTACATGTTGTTTATTTTGCTTGTTAATAGGGGTGTAACGATTAACCGTGCAAATGCGCGTTTTCTCAATGAATGAATTTGAATGAATTACGATGAAATCCCGGCACATTCGAACGCCAGGGGGCGCTCTCATGCAGAAACTGCCTTTGTGCCACACAAGAAGTATCATTGCAAACACTATTCCAGGAAATGTCTACACAGGAATATTTATACGCTGTTCTTCAAATTGTTTCAGGTATTTTCATGATAATAAAGAATATTTTGAATGATTTTGCTTAACGAGTGTTATTTTTTTAAATGCACGTTATAAACGACTCCGACTCGTTATGATTTTAGATTGATAAGGACTTCCTACTGACCAAATGCCGTAGTACACGCACAAGCTGTGCATAAAACAAAGAATCGCAGCCTTGCGATTCAGAATCGATTTCAGACAGGCATTTTTAATGGGGACCGCGATTGAATTGTGATTGAATCGTTACATCCCTACTTGTTATATAAATAAACTATGTTTAAAGTACTTTGTTGTTATTTATTCTTAGCGGAGTTTACCGGAAGTTACGTGTTGACCACGAAAAGCCACTTGTTTATGTTGTTACTGCTAAAGCCGTCTATAATTAAACCTATGCTGGGTTGTCGTTATAACCAACCACAGGTTAAAACATCCCAGCATAGATTTATAACCCATTAGTTGGTTCTGTCCAATATTAACCCAACCATGGCTTAAACCAATTCAATATTTTTTCATGTATATGCTTTACCATGTTTTACTGCGTTTCATTGAATCATTGTGCATTGATGATTCATTTATGAGATTCACCCAGAGCAATATCTTTTTAACACTTTAAAAATTTTAATAAAAACAATAATGATTCATAAATCAACTCAATCATCAACATAAGAAGGCTTAGCCATGATGAAATGTAGGTCTAGATCCTCTTTACAGCCAAAAAACAAATGCACCATAAGTGGGACAATATGTCTAAATCACAACAGAAAAGCTCTTTAATGTCACTGTAATATAAATGTGCGACACTGTGGCAGTAATCCCCAGTAAACTATATCTAACCCCCCTTAAACAGCCTCTTTATTGCCAAGCCTATTGAAAAGCCGGGTCACCTTTTGTAAGGACTGGCAGCTCAAAAGATGGCCATGATTAATGACTCTGGGACCTCTGCTCCGGGACCTCCGCTGTGGACAAAAACTGCTTTTCTCCTAAAGACCCACAAGAGCACTTCAGCTGTTGGCCTGGAATCTCAAAAACATTTGCTTTAAGGTTACTAATTTTTTAGCATTTAGAAAGAGACTTATAGCTTATGCTAATTCGTTCAGAGACAAAAGAGGCTTTGTAGCAGCTCTTCAGGGTGTTTTGTTCAACCACATTGTCTTAATTTCCTTAAGACGGGTTTTCGTGAAAAAGCAAGTCGTGGTTAGATTTCGCACATATGCCTTCCTCCTGAATATCAGAGGTCTCGCGTGCACAAGGGTGCACACCTTTGGGGGCCATGGGAACGGGTTTTTTTTATCGGTTCAGCCAGGCGACAGCCGTCACTTAAACTTGTGACAGCTGATGTCTAGTGCAAATATTTAACTTTGAAAGGAAAGATGCGTTTGATTGACATTTCTGCGTAACGGCATGACTATTTTTGCTCTGTGTGTGTTTTTCTATGATAATGCGTTAAGCTGTGTGAATCATTTTACGAAAAAATAAAAAATAGGCAGATAGGTAACAGTTTCTATCTAATCCCCAGAGCCCCGTGGCGGCCAAAAATCAAAAGGTTGACAAAAGAGATGACAGCAAGACTTATTTCTTGCCCTGGGTTTGCTGAACAACTCGGAAAGTTGGAAACAATATGAACCTGATAGTCACAGGTGTCAAAATTTTTCTTTTGTGAAAAAAAGATAAATAAAAATCCTGTCATCATTTACTTTACCTTCATAAATTTCTTTGTTCTGCTGAAGATATTTTGAGCAATGTTAAGTTTTGATGCACCATTGCATTTTTTTTCTTACTGTGGAAGTTTAACACAATGTAAAGAAAAGCAATTGCATCTTACTTGTGGGCTGTTTGTGTTACCGATATCAACAAATGACTTTAAATCTACATAAAAAAACATGTTAAGCCAATTATATTACCCTGAATGTTGCCGCAGTAGCATAACAGCCCTAACTGAACAACTTCACAATGAACAGTATTGCTGATTTGGTGATTTGAGGTTTCGAGCTCCCAGCATGCACTGCAGCATGAATAAATTATGCACTTACTGTTAAAATATGCTTGCGTAGCTGTTTGCTTTATTTATGCTGTTGTTGTTTGTCACCGGAGCTAGTTACTGTATGTGTTGTACGGCTATGTTTATTAACTCTTTATTTTTTATATAATGGTGTTTGTCGATTGCCGTCATTATTGTGTCTAACACTACTGCACATACAGTTATTGCTTTGCAAGATAGTCTCTGCTTCAGAAGTGAGTTTCATAGAGTTTATTACAACCCATATAAAACCATATTTAGGTACAACAATTTCTTGTGTTCCTAATTTGATAACTTGGATTTTATAGAAATAAAATAGATTTATATTGTTGATACTGACAGTCTTATGTAAAAGTGAAAGTTGGATCACCTTAAAAAAAAAATACTTCAATTGGTAACACCTAAAAAATGTGTTTTTTTAACTTAAAAATCTTCATTAATGAGAAATATCATGAAATCTGACTTTTTCAATGTTTAAGTGCTATAAATGGGTCCCCGGTGCTTCAATCGACCTAAAAAAATTGGAAAAATATCAACCCAGCAACTTGGTTTTGGTAAACCATTCTCTGCAAGCATTTGGAAAAATAGGTAATTGAAATTTGGCTCCCCTTGTGATGTCAGAAGAGGATAATACTGCCACTTCATCGGCACTAAACAACCACGGCACTGCCATTTAATGCAAATATCAGCTCATTTGCATATAAAAGGACATACCCAATAAAAAGTAGCAATTTTGAACTTTTAATAGCATACTGTACTGATCCAGCCAGTGTTTCTACAAAAGCAACCAATGAAAAAAATAATACATTATCCTGTAGTATTCAGTGTTTTAGTGAAATGTTATTGAATTCTTTATCGAAAAAGTAATAAATGGCTCCTTGTTGTTTAGGTTTTGCCTTGTTTTCTTTGATTTTCATTCATTTTAAACGCAGCTGATGCAATAAGGCTTTCTCTTGGGAAAGTATCAAACAGCATATCTGCGAAACGGTACTCAGCTCAGGTTACAGTTTCCTTACACATTCGATGCTATTGATCGGCTCGTCTGCATTCGATAAACACTTGTTCAGTTCTCATTTCTGGTTTGGAGCCAAAAAACGCATATGCCATTATGATGTGTTTTTCTTATAAGTGAACAATGCAACATTTGAATGCCTCAAGATATGGATTTTGAAGCGTATGTATACTGTCAACAAACAAAAATAGTGCATGTTTGAACATCTGCTGTGGAGGAAATCTTGGCGAAAGGCCGTAAAGCGCAAGTGTCGGTTTCTGTTTTGTAAACTTTCAAATGCCATCAATCTCCATTGAGGTTTGAATGAACAGTTTGTGCAAATATACATTGTTCTGTAACTTTTATGAAGATTATGTCATGTAATAAAGAGAATGGGGACATTTTATTTAAAATGCCCAATTGGGCAAAACAGAGCCCAAAAATGACAACTAAGAACCATTTTATTTTGACAGTTGATGATTATTCGTGTGTGTGGATCAAAATTTTGGTTGTATGACTTCAAAGGTCATCCGAATGCTTTTGTCATATTTTTATGGTTCTCTTTATAATTCTGGAGATTGACAGCCTCAGTTCTTATTCATCTGAATTTCTGTACAAAACAGTATGATATTCTTTAAAAAATATCCCCTGTGCTTTGGATAAAAGAATTTCCCTTTCTGCGTGTCCTGTTCCTTTAACAGCATATAGTCAGTCCTTACATGAATCATGGGGTTTTGAGTCCTGCTGTGGTATTATTAGCTCTCTGCGTCCCTGACTGGTGGCTTATGGGGCCTTCATACCAAGGCTGGGATGAAAGGTTGCCATCTATATGCAAATTGTTTCGGTCTATTCTTGCAACAATTAGTGTGTTTGACAGTGTGAAAGTGGAGCTATTGAGCTCTGAATGCAAACTTGGCCACCTAACTGTTAAATTGTTAGAGGTTTTGAGTTGGGTACATTGCTAATACTCGTGCGGCACAATTGTTTTTGGTGATTAAATGACACTAAGCATTACATCAATGCCTTTCAGAGGATTACCGCAATCAATATGGTTTGCTGAACAACAACAAGAACACAAAATGTGTCATTGTCAAAACTCCAAAACATGATAATTAAGCATGTTATAACCAGAGGCAGATATCTGACTGGCCACCCCAGGTGCCACCCCAATTTTTATGTGCTACTTTCACTCCCTCCAATAACTGATTTCTCGTTAATCAACATGTTTATTTCAATGTGTGGCACATTGTTAAAATCAAACATTAAAGGGGTGGTTTAATGGTATTTCAAGCATTCTGACTTATTAACACAGTTATAGAGTTGTTTCCTCATGCTAAACATAGGCAAAGTGTCAAAAAGCAGTTAGGCGTGTTACAGAGTATTTCTGAATGCGGCCGCCATCTTAGTCGCGTCCGCATTCAGGATGAGAGCTTACGCAGCCTACGGAGGCTACTCTGCTGCTGCTTTGTGCCCCCGCCCTCCGAATTTGTCATACGTCACTAAGAAAAGTGCGTACACTACGCTAATACTCTCTCCTGAATACAGAGGAGTCTAAGATGGTGCCGCTATTTATTTTTGTTAATAAAGTTTTAAATATAAATTTTTTTCTACAACAACACCGCGCGGATTACCCTCAGAAGACCTTTGTTTATCATCCTGGAGTCGTTTGGATTTAATTTGTGAAGGATGGATGCACTTTTTTTGGACTTGAAGGTCGTGGACTATGGGTGGACCCCGTAACATTACATTTAATCAACTGAAAGATCTAAAACATTTTCTAAAATATCCGAAAATGTGTTTGTCTGAAAAACGATGGACATATGCAACTCGGACAGCTTGGGGGTGAGTAAATTATGGGTTTAATATCATTTTTGATTAACATCAGAAATGCAGAAACCGCATGTGTTATGTGAGCTTTAAGATAATATTAAAGTACGTTACAAATACCACATAATGATTTTATCATAAGCTGGAAGAGTGTGTTTATATTAGCCATTTTGTCTTTCTGTGGACTCAATAAAGCCTACAGTTATGCATATATAATATAGATGGGCTTTTCTTTTTCTCTCTGGCCTTTTGCACTCTTTTTCTTGCATTTACTACAAAACTCAACACCACGTTTTTATTCTTGAAGTGATCTTTTTATTGTATGATTATTAAATTCACTGTGTTGGACTGGACTAGCGCCTGGAACTTAAAAAACGCGAGTACTGCCTCTTACCTACACAGTCTCACAGGGTTTCGTGATATAGTCACGTAATTTTTTAATTCTTTTTTGTGATATTTTCACAAATTTCCATGTTTTTTCGTGATTGTATAACTAAGGGTCGATTCACACCGGATGCATGGAATGTCTGTTTCGTGTCTTTTGCATGGCTGCTGCGTGGCGTTTTCTATGCCCTTGCTTACCAGAAGCGTTTCTGATGTGGCGGTGCTGCTGCTAGGCTATTCTGTATACATGTATGCTTCCTATTGATAAACTGACCTGCCGCTTCCAAGACGATTGCGTGTGGCATGAAAAATAGGCGTCGGTCCTATTCCTAGCATGCACGCATTTTCGCCGCAGCTCAAGCCGCGCCTAAGACGTGCGTGTCATGCAGGCGGTGTGCACGGTCAAACCTGCTAACATGGGAGCCTAAATAAAAACGGACACACCATGCAGCTGAGACGCACACGCCACGCATCCGGTGTGAAACGGCTCTAATTGCTGTTTTCGTGTGATTATCACGTATTGGTTACTCAACTGCTTTTTCCTATTCTTAAACCATTATCGCTTCGGTTTAGGGTTAGATTTGGTGCATTTGAATGTCACTTTATATATTGGTTTATACTATTTTTTTTCTGAATTATTTTGTTATATGTCGCCTGGCGTTAGGGTTAGAGTTGGGTTTGGGTAGGGGTGTCATTTTTTGTAAGTCTAACCCTAAACCGAAGCGACAATGGTAAAAAAAAAAAAGGAGAAAACAGTTGAGTAACCAATACGTGATAATCACATGAAAACAGGAATTTGTTATACGATCACTAAAAACGTGGAAATTTGTGATAATATCACGAAAAAAGAATCAAAAAATTATGTGACTACATAACAAAATTTCATGAGACTGGGCTGAGTAACTACTGGTAGTGCATGGAGATTAAATCAGTATTAGGGATGGGCATGATTAATCGACGATCGATAATTGATCGTTAAGAATTTAGTCGATGACGTTAATTTGTTATTGATTAATCGAATACTTTTTTTTATCTAATGCAGGTTGCGTTGCGTAGCGTAGCGTGTGTCTTGAAGCAATTAAATGAATTTCACTGTGTGGCAGCAATTCAACATTTTACCACCAGGGTGCAATATTTGACACCATACTCCGTTATCTGTGACCTTCTGTGTTTTGATTTAAAAAAAAAAAATCATGAAGAGGTCATGATTTTTTTGGAACAAATGAGGTCTCTGTTTAAGAATGCGGCTTGCAGCTGCAGGTTCCGCTGCTTTAGAGCACCGCATATTCAAGCGCATATATGTTCCGTTTGTCTAACAAAATGTAGTTTAACTGTCTGCCACAAGTTGATATTGTAATAAAGGTCTCATGGAGGAAAACACGCTGTATTTTTGTGTTCAACATTTTTGAATTATAAAAGTTAAATAATAATTTTTTATTATAAAAATATTAATGATTAATCGATAGTCGATCGTTAATTCTCCCGACAATCGACTAAAAAAATTAAATCGAATGCCCATCCCTAATCAGTATTTGTGTCTTTTTGGCTTAAAAAGACTATACACGGAAATACACATAAACACTTGAAACACTCAAAATAATTGTCTTAGTTGGTATCACAGAAAACAATTGGTTATGTCAGAATATAAAAATTTTATTGCATTTGGTCTTATAAGCCTATAATAAACAGTACCTGCTTAAGTCTCTGTCATCATTACAGTTAATTTAGTAGTAAAAGAAGAAGAGAAAATCACTCACTAACCAAAAATGTTTTACATATTATAAACCTGACTGAAATGTTCAATTTAAGCATCTTGCACCTGTGAACGCACATGTGTTAAATATTAATGCACCAAGTTGCAATGTTGCTAAGCAACCACAAACAGCCTACAGTTAAGGATACTACGATTTTTTAATGCACAGCTTTGCAAAGTATACTTCATTTGACTTGTACACGTACACATGTGTTTGATGCAAGCACATTGGCACAAATTGCAATATCTCTTCTAGCCTACATACTCCTGTACACGCATACACAACCTGCGAGTACAAAGTATTCTTACAGTAGGCCTTTACACCATTGCTGTGTCCTATACTTTTCTACATTTATTATCTCTGTAATGTTTACTTTAAATTGTATTTATTAATTCAGTGTAGTGTCAACTAAACCCCTCCCTCTCACAATGAGTTGTGTTACTGTTAGGATCTGCACTAGAAATACTGTAATAGACCATCCAGTTACTTTCAGCATACTATAATTTGGGACATACTAATTCTAATTTTCAATAATATTATTTAGGACAAATAGACTAGTATGCGAATTGGGATGCAGAATGTGTCTACACTGGCTTTTGCACAGCTCTACCCACGTCCGAAGGTAAATCACTATAATAAACAAAGCTGTCTACAGTATATCTGCACCACTGATATACCACATTATAAAAATGCCACTGCAGAAGCTCAGCTCACTCTTTTTTTCTGCTATGTGATATATACCATCATAACACCCAGCTATTGCAACTGTTGCCACGGTGATGACATCAGAGAAAAGTGTTATAAGACCTCGTGTGGTTTGATGTTAATGCTTCAGGGGTCAAATCAATTAGAAAATTTGACCTTGAGTAAATGAACTGAAAATAAAAATGTCATGCTGAAATTTAAGGGGCTTTATATGAAATCAGTCGATGTTTTATGGGAGGGGGCTGTCAATAACCACACTACCATCATAAATGCTGGTTAATGGTGGTCTGGTGAATGGATAGCATGAAGTTTTATGGAAAAAAATAGACAGGTTTGTTGGTAAAGCCGTTAATTCTTACTGGGGATGCAACACCTATGTATTCAGGTAAACCAGTCTCTTCATTTCACACCATACAGCAACTGGTGAATCGACAGAGTCCAGCTAAAGACTAAGAAGTGGTTTCCTGGACAGGGTTTAGATTAACCCAGGACTAGGCCTTAGTTATACTGGGACATTTAAGTAGCTTTTACAAACAAACCTCACAATGCAATGCAAAAAACAATCCAGGTGTGCATCTTGAGACAAAACAATGATATATGCTAAGACGAGGTGTTTTTAAATTAAGGCAGCTCAAACATTCATTTTAGTTTGGAACTAGGATATCCCTATCCAGGAAACCGCCCCTATAGTATACCGCAGAAAGTTTCAAATGAGATACAATCTGGGCCTTCAAAACAGTTTCAGAAGTACCCTTAAGCATGCTGGTTAAACTTGATTTTAAGGATCTTCTGAAACACCCTTAAGTTGGAAAAACAACAG